>NW_027108392.1:1906851-1926429 GCF_000696795.3 Halyomorpha halys | reverse complement strand
ATCATCATATCCTAACATATCTCGATTAACCTCATCGTTCTTAATTTTATTCCACCTTTCTTTTTTTTCTCTCCTACTGAACCTTTGTAGGGGTATTGAACTTAACGAGTGTGAATCTATTGGTGCGAGTTGTTTGGAGTGTAACATTTATTCAGCCATCTGTTAACAGTTCGTTGTTTAGCATTGAAGTTTAAGAGCGAGATGAAGTTATTTCAATATTTATATAATCTTATTATTGGGAGTGGTTTCTTAAGTGGGCTTTCAAAATTTACTTCGCCTGTTTTGAGGAGAAACTCTGTTACAACGTAGAAGGCCGTGTAACTCCATTTACTTCAGTAACCTCGTTGATTTTTTTAATGGAACTAAATGTTTCGTTAAAAGGTTTTTTTAATTTTCCCTTATTATGGGTTTAATGATAATATCGTGCCAAGTATAGTGTAAGTCCTTCGACAGGAAATTTGTTGCATATTTTGCGCCAAACTGATTTTGTCATGTTGATTGCAGTCTTATGATTATTTGGTTACTAATTCTTAATTTCACAAATAATATGATCCAATTAGATGAATGAATTATTCGATTTTTTTATTTTATAATTTGTGTCCCTTCCCTTCATTTGATAATATATTTAAATGCAGAGCCAAAAAATGGTAACTTAATTGTATGATAATTGCAATAAAGATAAATAATTTCTTTTACAAGTTGATTCAATAGTTTAATCATTTCATCGAAATGCCTAGACATCAGAAAAAATTTGGATAATCGATAAAAGTTGCCACCAATATTTTTGTTTGGTTTCAATATTGCTCATAAACTAAGAATCGACACATGCATACTTGTTTCTTATATTTTTCAGCCAATTTACATTTAGTACTTACAGAAGCGTAGTGTAGACTCTTGTTATTGGTTTTGTTGATTAAATAAGATCATCCAGCATCTTGATCTGGATAGAAGAGAAAATAAATTCAAAATAAAAATGTAATCCTCTTACTCCTTACTAATATATTGTAATAATGTCGTTATGTACATAGTTTTATCGTATACTCATGATGATTCATTATGTAATTTTATTTTAATACTTAAATAATAGCTCTGTAATAGTAAATAATAGCCCTGAAAATAATAGCTCTTATAAATGAACATTTATACATTTAAATGTTGTTAAATGATGGTCAATTGTTCAATAATATTTTTTTGGAACTTATCTTTTTCTTCTTTGGATGCAGGTGTTAATATCCTTGATGGACTGTTTACGTCCTTACAAATTAAACATTCGTAGCACTAAATCTAACTCTTGTGACTAAGTGATAAAACACGCTACCCTTGGCATAGAGGTAAGCTGTGTGTAAATATACCCTCGATAAATTAATTAGCTCTGTATTTCGGGGCGTGTAACTCGATGCGTTTAATTTTTTGAATTTTAAATACAGCTTTTGCAAGATTTCTGGAATTCATTATCTTCCATTTAGACGTTCCTTGAATGATCGATCTTCAGTTGAAGTCTGTAATTTTTTTATATCGCTGTCAATGGGAGGCTAGATACAATGCGTAGATAACAAAAATATTTTACATAATTTTTGAACTTGTTTATGTTATCGCATGACACCTTTACTCTACTTGTATTTATTACTATGGTTACTATTTACCAATAAATTTGTTTGTTTGTTTTTTTTTGTGTAGAATAAAAATAAAATATTTTTGATCATATTAATGAGCTTAAGTGTATAAAAAATTACAATAACCGAAATTCTGCTTCGAGTAAAGTAGCCAATAGGAAAAATCAAGTCAGATTCGTTCTTAGCGTCTTTTGAAACACTTATGTACGAATCTTAATACAAATTAAAAATTATAAATTTTTGGAGCATACTTTTTTTTCTGGGATCTCTCTTTTTCACAAATTAAATTCATAACTCCTCACAATGTTACCCAAATCCAACGTAAGTTTCTTGAAGATGAGTGACGTCTGGAGATGAATGCGTGTTTTTATGATTTCTGAAACAAAATCGAAGATACCACCCAGTAAGGCGAAAATTTTGATAAACAAAAATTATTTTTCGATTACCATCAAAATTAGTAGTTAGGTTTTTTTTTTTTTGGTTTTTTTTAGGTACGAAAAGCTAATATCAACTTTATTTTTCCATAAAAAAATATTAGTAAAAACCCTTGGACACATGTCTATTATTTTTTAACCTAGTATCACCAAAAAAAAGTTTCATTGAAATCGGTAGCCTCCCCTTGTAATTGTGAAAAGTAATTGTTCCCGAATCCCCCAATTTTTTTTTTCTTGCTTTTCCTTCTGAAGTTGTTCTTCCTGCTACATCATAATTAATAGTTTAAGAATTTATGTGGTTGCTATTATGAAAAAAAATATATATATATATTCCTAATATGTGTTCCCAAAAGGGGGAATCTCATCCTACTTTTTGACATAACGTTAATTAAAATCGATATCTTCTCTCATAAAATCTTATTTTATATGCCTCATAAATTTTACTTGTATTGAAAACAACAAAATCAAAAATGTATGTATATTCCATAGTAAAATGTTTCACAAATCTGGCTAATGCTACTTTTCTTTTCATTCACTTGTTTACGATTTCGAAAATCATTGCGTAAATGTTAAGATAAAAAGGCAAGGCCATTTGGCGATGTTAATAACAACATAAATTCATAAAATATTGTTTTTTTACGGCCTACGGATTACATGTGTTAGTAGGGAGTGATTTATTTAATTTTTATTGTCTCCATTTCTATGCTGTTTCCTTTTATTCTGGCCATGAATCGCTTTTGTTTAAACTTTAGTATTGTGCAAACAAAAGATCCTCAAAAGTGGAAATATAAGCAATGTGCTAAATATTAAGACTAATCGAGTAAATCAAAAACTACTTTTATTGTATTTTAGAACATAGATTAACTATTTCAATTTTGTTCGGTTTTAGTTGATTATTCTCCTCGTTTTGAAATAATTAAAAATATATTATTTCTGAAAGTTTTGTCATATCTTCTTTCTCTAAACTCTCACCACTCAAATCATTTCCATTTATGTCGATGTTATAAATTTTTCCTAAAGCACATTGGCTAATATATAATTTTCTTCCACAGGAACGAAAATTTTCCATCGCATTTTATATTTTAGGGATTTAGGAGACATATTGGTTTCGTTTTTGACTAACTGTAGTAAAATTTGTGTTTTGACATAATTGATCGAACCGTTAATTTAATTTAAAATTTTACCTATTTTTTTTTTTTTTGTACCTATCAGGTCCCTCATCGTTATCTGATTCCGTCCACTGCTTTCGATTGCGCATGGCAATTATATACTTATGCAAACATATTTTTCTCGACACACTTATATTTGGAAAACAGCTAATCCAATTTTTCCGAAATTCCGTAAAATCTTAGGCATTAGTGTGAACATAGTCCAGTACTAATTTTATCCTAGACCGTCCCATACTTCATGTCTTTATTTTTTCTTTAAACGGGCACATATTAAAAACGGCTCCCACGATCAAATTTATTAACAAATAACAATAATAAAATTTATTCTTAGACTTTTATTAAAGTATCGTACACAACACCGACTGATTGTATTTCACATTATTTCGTTACATGTGCTTCGCTTTTAGATGCTCAAATAAACAACTGATAAATAGCTATTTATAGACGCCAGATTATTACTATCGTTATTAGGTTGGGGGGAAAAAAGTTTAATTTAAATTTTTTTTTTTTATTGAACTAAATGATCTTAAAAGAGATCTCCTAGGCCGATAGTTAAAAACAATTCTACTCGAGTTTACATCTCTTGATATAAACAAGAAGATTTGGCTCTTATCCGAAACGTTATTTCAGGCAAATAGGAACGGACTACTAACTCGACGCTGTTTTCCTTCAAATTTTTATGATCTTGCAAAACATTTACTTGAAGATTAAATTGAGCAAGTTAAATGATGGTCTAATTAGTTTTCGTATGGTGTTCATGAGTGTTTTAAATGTTGTCTTGCTGATCTTTGTGCCGGCGATGTACTCGAAATCCATTGACACCATTTGATTGATATATTTGGTGTCTGAATCGTCACGAATTTTTATAATAGAAATTAAAGTTTTTATGTAGAATGGTCTTGATACTAAACTCACAAGTTATGTTTATAATTCTCTTATACAACATATACCATAAAGTTATATGATCTTTATTATTGGAATATTTTATTATTAAACACACTATGCCACCAAAGAAATTATGCTAAATTATTATAAATAATGTGTTTTTATTTTTTAAAATTGATTTATAGTTTTTTTTTTTTTTTTATTGTAACAGCTCATTCTGAGCTGTTGAAAATTATAAATATTCAACAACGTAGTTCACCAAATGTTATTTTCCTTCTTATTAATATTACAATATGAATAGATACTTAATTTTTAAGTAGGTTGTTTTTCTAGATTTAGTTAAATTTTTTTATTTTAATTTTTTTAGTTTAATAAAAACAATTTATCAGTCGTGTGAATTTCATGCTGCCTCAATATCTGTACCTTAAGCTAAAATGTGGACAATCTTTTTACCTTTTTTCCCAGATAGGTTGTCAGCAATTTTCGTTTTGTTTATTCTTTGTTTCATATTTGCTGAATGCAGTATCCGGGCAGAGTCCATTATAATTCAGTGTCTTTCATTTCCCTACAATCAGCACATTACCCCACCTTTTCTTAAGTACAGATTTTTGTTTTGTGTCCTTTTTTATTATGTCATTTTTTCCCTGTTTTCGTCTTTAATGTTTATTTATAACATGTATTCCATGTTTGTAATTTTGTAAAGAAAAAGTCGTTTTTTATACATTTACGTTTATGTTTTAACATAAAATAATCTTTTAACGTAATACAATGATTATAATGGTTGTAGTATATTTGTCATTTATTATTGTTGTATTATATATAGACTATATTTTATATATACTTTTGAAGCATTTAGTTTAAATTAAGAAAATTATAAGAAAACCTATCAACGAAACAATTAAGATTCATTACTTCTTTATGCAAAAAAAATTTATAACGTGTATTGATTTTTTTATAATTAATTTTTCAGTCATTAACAAGACCTATTTTTCTCAATTGACCTAAAATATACTTAGATAAAATATAAATTATGCTCAGATTTAATACGTTTTTACTCATTAAAGTATCGGGTATTTTAATAAAAGGCCCTTGAGGCCTAACATTCCTGTTGACGACTGTTCGAAATTTAATTAATTTTGTTCTATAGACAATTCATTTGGGTTTCAAAAATTTCAATGTTGTTTTATGTATGTTAATAAATTGTTTATAATATTCTGCTATCTGGACGATGTCTTTAAACAATTTCCTGGGTTTGGTTTTTTTTAATGATTAAATCGCTGAGATATTAAATCAGTAAATTAAATAATAAATATAAACAATATTTTTATATCTATTTCGGGAGTAATAATTCCATTATTTCCTAATGGCCCTTAAGTTACGCGTGATTCTGTTCGCCACTGGGTTAATCTTTACAGTGTACTCAACTCTATTCCAGGATTGCATAGATTAAAGAACACGCAAGGTGTTCTGTTGTTTAAGGGAATCACTTGACTGTTTGAACGTTACATTGCTAAACTAGTTTGTCTACTTGAAGCTCCATTCCATAAATAGTTTTTTTAGTTGTCTAAACGAAATCAATAAACATCAATTCTCGTATATCTTTCTGAAATAGCTAAAATGTAAGGAAGGAATTTTGTCTTTTCTCCTTCGACATCACTGTCAATATATTAAAATTGGATTCCCCAAAACCAAATTTAATGAGATAACCAAATCGTTTTTTTTACAGTATATTGATTTTAAAACCAATATTTTCAATTATGTGTTTATTCAACTCGATATCTCCTTAATAATTGTTGTATAATAATTTTCCAAATGTGGATGCATTGGCTTTCGATAGAATTTTATTTATTTATTTTATATGCTTAAAATTATTACAAAATAAATCAAGTTAAAAACTTTTAATTCACTTTAGATTAATGCTAAACATTAGATTATATGATAATGTTTATATTTTCCCTTTGTTTAATTATCAAATGCCCGTATTTCTAGTGAATCTTAAACTTGATTACATTCATAGTATAGTTAAACTTCAGGTCTGCGATGGCTAGACCAATTTCCTGATTAGAAGTTACTAATCTTATCGTCCTTAGTTTGACAAAGATAGGGCTCTCCCATTCATAAATATTGTTGGTTATTTGCTTAATGATTTGTTCCTTTGCAAAATTATCAAATGTTTTCAATTCAGCCATAAACGCAATTATATTCATTGTATAGTTTAACTTTCGTGATGGTTAGACCGATATGCTTTTGATTAGAACTTCTTATTCTTATCTCCAATACCTAGTTTGAGGAAGATAGGACTCTTCCACAATATATCGTTTGGGGGGTTCGTATCTTTAGGGTTCGTTATCTGTCCTAGCATGATTTTTGGCAATGGAATTTTTCTAAGATAACACAGCTTATCTCCTCTACTCGTTCAAACATTTCCTGAAGGCTTTTGATTTCAAAGTTATATCTACCCTTTGTTCAGTGGGCGATCCCTCTGCTGAAAGGAATGTATATTGATATACAGAGATTAAAACGTGTATTATCTTTGTATTGTCATATTGGTGATATTCGTTTCCTTTGTTGTTGGTATCATAAACCCATGGCCAAACATTGAAGTCAGGTTATTCACTTTATTAAGGGTAATAGATGATACTACTTAAAAGTACTCAATTTATAAAAGAAAAATTTTGTTTTTGTATCTTGTATTTTATTATGTATTCCAAGAATAATAATAGGGGTATTCATGATCTTCAACATGTGAAATTGAAAAAGTTTTGTTAAATGGAGAAATATTCTCTTCTTTCAGTATGTTAAAACAAAATAATGACTAGAGACTATATTATTTTATTTATTTATTTTTCTGATAGTTTGATTATGTTCGTTTTGTTTATTCTTTTGTTTGTATATATTTTAAGATTTTTTTAAAAATTTATTTTATTTATTTATTTTTCTGATAGTTTGATTATGTTCGTTTTGTTTATTCTTTTGTTTGTATATATTTTAAGATTTTTTTAAAAATTTATTTTATTTATTTATTTTTGTTCATTTATTTATTTTATTTTATTTTAGTATGTATGAGATCATTCATCACTATTACCTATTGTCCACAACTGTGTGGCAGATTGTAATACCTATCAATAAATAAAAAGTATTATTTAAAAAAAAAAATACAAAATTTAACATGGTTGAGTGTCTGTTAATGGGTATATTAAATGGAGAATGTCACGCGACTGATCCTCTGAGCTCCACACCATTTTGTTTGTTTTCGTTTTGATAGGTTAGTCTTAGTTCTTAGTAGCTCTTAGTTCTTGTTTAGTTTCTTTTGTTTTTTTTTGGGAGGGAAGGGGGAGGGAGCGTTTTTGAAATTAATAAAGTAATGGATAAAAATAATGAAATTCTAGTAAGTTTTGGAAGGAAAGGTTATATTTAAACTAAAATTATGTGCTAGTTATGGTCTATCTGAACTTTTTTTGTAACTATTAACTTTTAAAATAATGAATTAATGAAAACCAAAACTGATTTGGCTCCGCTCTTTTTGCTATATCAGTAACCAAACTAATCTCAGCTTCATTTATACGAAATGAAAAGCACATTAAATGAAGAAGTTTTTCCATCAGTGGAATATCTTTAACCCAGCAGGGGGCTGTGAAAAATATTGGCTTGTACTCTGTGATTTAAAATAATAATAATAATAAAACTTCTGCTAATCGTTAGCCCACATATGTTCCATAACCATAAATTTGTTTACTTTTTAGCCAAACCATTATTTGAAGGGAATTTTTACTTTATCTTTGTAAAGATGGTGTCCAAATTTGTTAGTCTATTATTTATTTTTATTGTTATGTGTCTCCGAATGATGATAGTTGTTATCTCTTTTTATTTTATATCCCTGATGAAAACCTAAAATTCAGTTCGAAAGCGTCGGCACGAATGAATAATGTTTTTGTTTATTTGTGTTTTTTGGCTGACTGCACCCCTCCCCTCCCCCCGACTATCTTCTCCACTTATTAATCTACCATCTACTATCTACACCTCTTTTGAGGATTTATTTATATATGACACGTTGGATGCTTGTAGAGGCGCCTTCACGGTAGGCTTATGGAGGCCTTGAGCTTGTTGATTAACAAGTGTTTTACCAACCTGTTGCACCAATTAGCTCTGACCTAATTAGTTTAAATTTAATCTTAGTCGAAACTGGGCATCTCAAAGTACCCTTCTTCTTTCTTTTTTTTTTATCTAGCCTTCAGGGGAAAATAAACATGGTGCTAGTGTGTGTTGTCAGATTAAAAAAAAAAAACTTATGAAAACATAAGACTACTTTTTTTCTGACCTACGAAAAGATGAGCTATAAGTAGAACAAAGATTAGAAGCAGCAAGCCTTCACAAATTTTTTTTCTGATGACAGAACATATGTATAATAAACAGGATTCATAAAATGTCACAAAAATTGGCAGAACGCAGACCGACTGAAGAATACTTGCACTTTTATTTTATCGATTTTAAATTACCTGTAAATTTCAATAAATAAATTTAAAAAAATCCTAACACTATAACTGCACTATCGAGGCAAATATTCATACAAAAATTTACCCATATATTTTGTGAATATTCAAATTTAAATTGCCACCCTAGTTCCAATTAAAATGTATCCGTACTCATTCCAAACCAACAATTTATTTATAATTAAATTCTGTTATAATTTCGTTTTTAAGTAATGTTTTTTAATATTTCTTCATTATCTTTTTCACATGAAGATTTTTTGAAAATTTAAGTCTACCATGGCAGCGAAGTGCTTTGTCTAAAAAAGTATTGATCGCATTTATTTGCCTTTTTTCCCAGCTTCCTGGTAACTGGATTGTCATTCGCTCTTTTTTTTTTAATTTTGTATACGCATCTTTTTCAAAGATTTTTTTTTTATTTATTGGATATATTAATTAGTTCTCTTGAATACAAATTACGGGATATTTATAATACTGGTTATTGTTGAGATTACTTTTATTCTTGTGAAAAATTAGAAAAATTGTTCTCATTATTTTTATTTAACAACATGAAATAAGTATTTTTGAAGTCATAAAACCAGTGGAACGCCCCCATAACCGTTCCATAAATCCACTGGTATTTGCCAAATTTGTTAAAACCGCCTTCAGTGGACCCTGCTAATTACCTTATAATGCTACTATTCAATCGAAGAGAAAATCTTCATGTTATTCTTTCGATGTATGTAATTTTGCTATAGGAGGGTACGAAAAAAAAAAATACAAATAATTAAATGCATTCCTAATGCAGTAAAAGATCTTTTAAAACCATTTCCCAACAGCCCTGATTTGAACCCCTCGCACCCATGGGGTTTAGAGGAAAAAATGGCATGATGATGTCTTAATGGATGAAAATACTTTAGAAACATTATCTATATAATAATTTTGGTATATTCAAGGTTTCTCGTCTTAGAGGTATTCCGATGTAGAATACTTTTGTGAATTGAAGTTATTTTACTAGGCCGGCCTTATAAAGGTTGGTTTAGTAAATAGTTAAAAGAATCTATAGTAAATTTCCTTTTTTATAAATATTGTTAATAATGTTGATATTAATTTATTGGGACTAAGGTGCGCAGGTGTAACATTGAAATTGAATAATTATTGCATTGTTAAGGTTTTTATTTTGTTAGCTGCCATGTTTTACAAACGAATGCCTCATTTCTTAGCAACGTGTGTGGTTTTGATTGGCTTTGCTTGTAACAAATATTTACTGGATGGATCCTGATTTGGTTTGATGTTAGTCTATTTGCTCGTTGGTGATTGTGATTGCATCGTTAGGGTTCCTAGCATCATAATCATGGCTCTGTCTCTATTTGAACATTACCTTTGGAAAAGAATATTGAGTTATTAAGCTGTAAAATGGGTTTTAGTATCAAAGCAAAATTACGACAGCAAAAAAATTAATAATTGATGAAGTTTATTACTTTTTATAAAATATTCACATAAATTAATAAAAATGGTGTTTAATTAGCTCTAGCTGTCAAATGATAGTATAAATTGAGTCATTGACAGGTTTTATATTAAAAACCTTGATTGATTTCGAAGTAATTAAAGACTTCCGTAACGGTTAATTTATTTCTAATGATGGATCTCTTGAATTATCTAACCTCTTAATCATAAATTATTTTCACTGGATTGTTGTTGGTGATGTTTTATATTTTCTGAACCATTAAATGGTATATATATTATATGGTATATATATGAAAGGTATATATACCATTAAATGGTATATATATTACTATTGCGTTTTATTAGGTACTGCCGTTGTGTTCTACTCTGTATGGTGCCGTTTAAATAGTTTTTTCCTTTAAAAAAACTTTTTTTATTTATTTTATTTGTTTGTGTCGGAAGGTTAGAGAGTTATCATCCCAATGATTAGAAGGCCCAAAAAATTAGGAAATTTAAAATTTGAAAACTTGTTTTATTAAACTGCGAAAATGTGGTTAAAAGATTTTGTTACTCAACGAGTTCAGAAATTGGGATTTCATATTTATCATGTTGTATTTTAATAGGATAAAAGTTTTGTCAAGTGCCACCAATCGCAACTGGATAGTGAAATTTTTTTTAAATTTAAATAATTTATATTTTGGGGAATCAGTCAATATTCTTGGAAAATTTAACATTTAGCATCTACCAAGTCCAATTTCATATAGCAGTTATTTTTTTATTTATTTATTTTTTTTTTTTAGATTTTCGCCAAAACTCCTGTGATGATTTTGATTAAACTTGACATATTAATGTACCATCAAGTCGTTTCAAAATCAGCTAGGTCGTGTGCTTATTGAAACAATATGACAGGAAATAAATGCCTAATTTAGAAAAAAACTTAATCTGTAGTACATCTAATTTTGTTTAATTGCAATAATCGACCATCTCTCATTGCCAGTAGTAATACGAATTAAATAAATATAAACTTCGAAAGGATTTGGTAATTAACTAAAGAAGAAACCAGATAGGCTTTGAAAATCGGAGAGCTCCCGAACGCTTTCGATTCCATTCCGTAGTAAAGGTTTTTGTTATCTTTTCTTTAAACTATTTTATTCTAGGCAGGAATAAATTTAATGAAAAAAGTGCTAAAGTTTATTTTCTTATTTTATCACTACAGTTTGTTCTCTGTAAAAATGAACCTGCCGAAGAACAAAATCTTCCTAGGTGATGGATAGCCGCCGAAGCTATTACAGGTCCCTGGAAAGGATTCCGTGGACTCACCAATATTTCATCCTGTTCCTTCGAACCATCCTGTTTTCCAAAAATCATCTATCTTTGGATATCTTGAATGTTTTGAGTTGTTTTCGGTAATCATATTAACGGTAAATCTGCAGGCGCTATAATTAATTATATTATGCATAAGGTTTTCTTGGTAGAATAATTATTAATTTATAAGTGTAGCGCGTGCTATAATCGAAGTGTAGCAATTACGGATTCAGTAGATAAATTTATGTATGAGTCATAATACTGCTCTCTATTCAATATGGTGTTGAAATCAATAAAAATGGCCTGTTGTTTTTCGAACTGTATAATGGATTCTTACTATTTAAAACTTCCTACTGTTAAGAACTTTCTTAATTTTTTTGTTTTTCATTGCCAATCATCTCCATATTTATCTTATTTTCTCAAAATGGATAAAATGGTGTACTTATGAAATCGTGTACTAATCTATTCAATATATTTTTTTTTCCTTTTAGAATAGCACCTTTTTTTTATCAGCGTGCTCGTGCCCATCTGGATATCTGTAGCCCATTGTTTCTGGATTTCTACTCTATTTTGTGTAAAAGTATATAACGTTATCATTGAACTGCTAAAGTCTTAGTTGACACAGCCGTTTTGACTACAAATAAAACTCTTGAAATCACAAATGAATACCTTGCAAGGCCACCAAAAGCTAGTCTAAACGATCGTGGATGAGAAGTGATAGTCACTAATGTAAACAAATTCTAATCACCTATGGAAGCTTGGTGTTTGTCCGCCGTATCAAATTAATGGCGAAACCTTAACAACTAAATAGTGCAGGAGGGAAAAGTTAATTTTTTTTTTTATTAAGCTGGGATATGCTTTCGCTATGTGATAATTGGGAGAAAAAATTGTGTGTATATATATATTTTTTATTTCTGTTTCAACACGGTGAAAAAAAAAAAAAAAAAGTGCCAGAAATTGTTTTTTTCACTTTCAAGGTCAGTTAACAACCTATGCAACAAAAATTAAAAAGTAAAACATGTGGTCATTACTTGATATTTAATTATATAACTCGTAGGAGCTTGTATCTGACCAAATCACCTCCTTCTACAACCGTTGGTCTAGTAACAGTACCGCTGCACTTCTGATCCTTCATGGATATATATAGATTTTATTTTAATTCAATCTACATATATATGTACTACATACATAATAGTAACTCTTTAATTTTTTTTTTTTTTTTTATGGATGGTTCGAATTATGCAATGTTCCGGATTTGCGAGAGTTCACTGTATTCCATTTAGACCAATTTAATTCTTACATTATAGATCAATAACTCCTAAACCTTGTAAGAGAGTTACACGAGTTTAAAAAAAAACCTACACTTTTATTCGGAGGGAAACGTATTCAAACTGCTCTCCTGTAAGCTCGATTATCCTCCATGGAGTAGACCTCGTTATAGAGTCGATGAACCTGCTTTGGTCAAGGTTTGATTAATATAAGAAACAAATACCGTAGGTTGAGTATGAGGTTTGGCGCCCGGACCGTCCATAAGTCTAATATTAAACTTTGGCCGGCTACCAGGTGGGGTAAGAACAATCGGACTAGACTTCACCTTGGTTCATCTAAGGTGTCTCCGTGAGTCCCATGTAATGTCAGCGAGCATGGATTGCTTTAAGACAAATACCTGATTGGGAGATTCGTGAGTTCTGGGGTAATGGCTTATCCTTGGAAAAAAAAAAATTAATTGAGTCTGGTAGCAAGCATCTGAAGGACATTGCATCTCGGGTTCACAGTAGCATAACGTATGAGCTGCTAGTGGTTTGGTTTAATTACGCTGCAAACATTACGTATACCCAGGAGATTTTGATCAAGTGTAAAATTCAATCTTGAATCACTTTTTTCATCAATTAAAGAAGATACTTCAAATCGATTATCTGCATCGGTTAAGTTGGTGGTGGAGTTCCGAAGGTCATTCTGGAGTAACTAAGTTACATGTTACAATGATCTTCCAAAAAAAAAATCCCAGACGCTAGACGAAAGGATATTTTTTTTTACTGTACGCAGGGCTCCCACTATCATTTATTTACAAATAAATACAGGACCAAAATGTGACCCGGGAAATGGAAAAAGGGAGAAGTACATTTAATAATTAGTTTGTAGCTTTGTGTAAAATGGTAATGGCTACAAAAGTATAAAATGTATATACATTCAAAATAATTTTGTATGTTAAAAAACGCCTCCTATCTTGTTATTAAAAATAAAAACTTGAAAACAAATCTCCCTTTTTCTGAATATTATGGTTAGAAGAAATCAAAAGTTTTTTCGTCCCTCATAGGCAAAATATGTTTTTTTATTTATTGGTGGAGCTATCAAATGCTAAGTTAGATCTTTCCTTTCCAATTTGGAGTCCGATAGTTAGTTTACTCCCTATAAAAAGGGTAAAAAAAAATAAACGGTTGAAAATTTCACTTCAGACCAACAGTCATTGAACCAAAGTTTTTTCTTGATGTATTTGTATTATGCCAGTAAACATTTTTTGTGAGAATATGTATTTTTTTTATTTCCTGCATGAACACAATATCGTTGGTAGTAGAGGGATGAAAAATTGGGGGGAAAAAATCTGATTTTTCATCGGTCTGCAGTTGAATGTGTATCAGAAACCTAACCTGACCTTGTTCATTGCTAACACCTGCAAGTTTGTTGGCTTATCTTTGATCTCTACACTTGTATTCAAAAGTTTTACTTTTAGACCCGTGGACATAAAATAAGCCTTTCTTTCTTTTTTTACTTCTACCTCTTACTAAATCTTAGTTTAATTTTCGCCTAGTTAGTGTGGGACAGGCGAGGTTGCGTGGTGCTGGCTTGGGGCCAAGTTCAAGGTCGACTAATCCCTATCTTGTAGCACATAATGCTTGCTGGCCTTCACCTATGCAAGATATTTGCAAGTGGCATTTGTTAGCAAGTTGCATCCTGTTGCTGTGTTTCAAGGATAAATTAGTACTTAAAAACAATGTTTACCTTTAGCAATGTTTGAAAGGATAAAGATGAATTAAATATTACATCCTAACGCGATTGAGTTGAAATTTGCAGGAAGAAGTTATAGTATTCCTAATTTTTTTATACCTCAGCTTGCCATTAATCAGTTTTTAGGATAACGTTAGATAAGCAATAATCGGTTTGATTTATTAATAAATCTAAGTATAATTCATTTACTTGACATTTCCCCAACTTACAACAAACATATTAATTGATGCTCATGTGACATGCTTTTTAAAAAGTTTATTTATTAATTTTTTGTGGAGGAATTTTGATCTATATCTGAGTTTGAAAATTTGAGTTATTTTTTTATCAGCAACATTTACCCAGGCATATCCTTGTAATTTTTATGTTTTAAATTTGTATTTATGTACATTTGCATGTATATCAGATCTATTTCCATCCTCTACAATCTACCACGATATCTGGAATGATCGATTTAACTACAGGCATTAACACCTTTATTAAGCGAAACGGTTTAATGTTTTGATCTCCTCTATTCCACCACCACATTTCTTGCTACAAATACCTCTAGGCTCTAAGATCTTGATGAACCATAGCTTTCAGAAAAAAAAAATTAATTGCTTTCTCAGTCCTGTACATGACTGTATAGTCTCTGATTTATGTCTATATTTCAATATGTCATAAGAACCTCGTCTCTTATATAACTTTTGTACATTCGGTAATTTTTTTACACTTTCCCTAACAGTTGACATTTCTTACCAACCTATTTCCTCTTCTCTTCTAAGGGTGTTCCTCAAGGTTCCTAGCTCTCACCAACCCTTTTCTCTAGCTATAGTAACGATCCACTAATCACACCATTTACATACAAATGGTTTTAAAATTCACACATTCTTTTATCGTACCAAAATCTCGAAGCGTTTAATTGCAAAAAAGTATTATAATAATATCAGTAGATTATCATTTTAATTAGAATTAATTTTTTTTTTCTTTTGAATTGATCCATTTTTCAATCACACAAATTTCTTACCCTTTCTTTTTTTTGTTTCAGGTATGTTGCCGTTAAAGAAAAGTTTTCTAAGGAGTCTATTAAATAGGTAAAATTATATCGTAAACTTTTTATTGAAGAACATCCCCTTTTAATAGCTTTGATGAATTTGAGATATCTGATTGAACTATCTACACTGCTCTCTACATTAATTGTAAAGCTCACATTGATTTAAATATTATTAAATATTAATTGGTTCATTTTTAAATAGACTAATATTGATTTTTATGTATTTATTTTGAATAAATAGGTTTTTATTTAATTAATACGATTAACAATGTTTTGCTTTTATTAATGATATAATTGATTTTATTATAATAACCATTAAATACATGAGGAAATGTGGCATACGATAAATATTTAAAAAATATAAAATTATGTAAAAAAAAATTTTTTTCGGCACTTAATACACATTGGCAAGAACCCTCGGACATAGGACTAGTATTTTTCGACCTAGTATATCCAAAAAAGGGTTTATTGAAATAGATGATCCCATGTTCGTAGCTTTACCTCATTCGTGGAATACCAAAGCTCACTTCTTTTTGTACAATCAGATTTGATTATCGATACCTTAATGATATTTTTGTCATTAATTATTTATTATTATTAAAAGTTAAGAATCTTTTTCTTGTAAGCATTGTGATATCCGAATAGTTTCTTGTTTTTTCAGTCCCGTATGAACATTCTAAGTTATTCTTCGCCCAGAGAAGTGTTATGTAGGCGATGTGTTAATGGTCATCTGTAAACGTTTCATTTTCGTTTTATGAGAACAGTGACCTTGTAATAGGTTCGTTAAACGTAAAATTTGTTGCGTTTCGCTTGAACGTGTTCCAAATTCTCTGTACAGAAATAGTCAAAGCCATAAAAAAGATCCCTTATACAGTCGCATATAAAAAAAAGGATCCTTTAAGCCAAAACATCTACAGTATTGTCTCTATTTTCAACCCTGTTGATTCCAAACTGCGTTTGAAGGGCGCGGATTGTTCTTAACTTATTAGAAGTGTTTTTAATGTTTATCAATTTGAAATCTTATCGTGCCATATAGTGCAATAGATTATTGGTGTGTTATTCGAATTCTCTCCTTCACACGTATTCAGAGAACATTTTATTCACAAATTTGTTATTATTAACGTTGATATTGAATTTGTTTATATTGATTTAATCTATATTCAATCTGTCTTCATATATTATATAATAGATTTTAATATTATATTCGTTATCCTCGTACTTGGGTTAGAGTCCGTTGTTGGCAGAATTATTACTTTAGTATCTATTATAAGAGTATCAGCTGTTAATCGACTTGAGGTTTAGAGACTCTCCTGTCCCCCATGTTCCATCAGTTAATCAAATCCCTGACCCTTTATTGCATTATGGGATTAACTTGGTGGTTGAATTCATATGCTAACCATATTTCCTTCTTGTATAAACATTGTTCGCAGTACTGAGCAACTGAGGCGTAGACCTTTAATGGATTTTTTAGGTCTAATATTATTAAAAATGGATGATAATTGAAGACAATCTTTTCTAATCGTAACCAACGTTAATGTTACCACATCAATTTATCTAATTGTATAGTTAAGATAAAATTCAGGACTAAATCTTATTGATTAAGATGTGTATATGTTAAAAAAGAGAAATAATATGAATCGTTAACCACCAAAAACCACCTTCAGTTCGATCCATATGATTTAGGTGTTTTTTTTTTTGTAAACAAGCTTCTCAAGCGTACCTCCGAGAATTCGGATTTTTTGAGATTACCAGTATCTTTTCTGTAAGCAAATTATCTGAGATGGTGACATTCCTTATTTCGTAATTACCAAAACTCCGTTTTATATTCTCCCTTCATGGATTTCTAGAATAACTGGTTCAACGAAACCTATCTTATCCTAGTATTCGAGTTCAGGCTTTACACAATCCTCCCATCTACGTTTTAATTGATCCGTAGAACGTTTTCTCACCAGTTTTATTGCTGATTTCCTTTTTAAAGTGATTACTTGGGTCTGTTTGAGAAGGAATTTCCGTACGTAATGGAGTCTATTGTCCGTTTAATTAACTTATCAACCGCTCCTTTTTATAATGTTTGATCTAGTCGTACTTTTCATTACTTCTCCAACCATCAAATAAAACAGTTGTTGAATCGTCTTTTAAAACGGTACTATTGTATCAGATTGCCGGAAGGTCGCCACTGTCACTCGATTAAACTCCGCCACAAGTTGGCCTTAAACTTCTGCCTTTGTTGGCTTATTGCAATGGCGTGTATGGAGTTTTATTTTATTTATCACCTTCGTTTACTGTAGCATTCTCCAAGGTTTGTTTTTAACGAGTCGTGAAGTATTTTTATTACCTATGATTCACGTCTCGGGTGGAGCTGCTATGAATAATCTGTTTATGTCGTCTGAAGAAATACAAACTGTTTATCATTAGACACTACTTGGGGGGGGGGGGATAGCCTTGTGTTGCAGTAGCCTGCAGAAAAAAAATTGAAATTTTACTTCTTCATCGAGGATCTTGTTTCGGATACAGATATTTATTATTTTAATAACGTGTGTATATTATTTTTTTAGTTTTCATAAAACTTTTCAAAAAATCACGAATATTTGTTTAATACATAACATTTATTATTTTATTATTCCTGTTCAATAAAAATGATACCTATGTATGAATATATCTGTTTTGTTTTTTAAAAAAAGGTAAAAAAAAATCCTTCAGAGGTTATAGATACAAACATGTTTTCGGCAATTTAATTAAAAAAACGTGATTGATCGTGATGTTATTTCATTTTGATTTATAAGTTTTCTTCCTGTATTAGTTCCTGATAAATAATGTAATTGAGTGTTCAATAAATGAAGTCATGATATAGCCGGTATAACTGAGTCAATAAAATCCACCGAAAATTATACAGTTACATATCAAAAAAAGAAATGGATAAATTTTTATTTATTTGAATTATCGTTTTACTTCAGATGATTTGCCACTACTGGTTCCTTGGCTGAACAAAAAGCTATTAAGTGAAAAAATTACTAGCCGTTCGAATTCACAACTATTTCAGTTGAGGTGTTCACTAAACAAATATGTTTTAGTGGCCCCATTATTCGAGCTAAAAGATGATTCAGGTGATAAGTGAGTTTAAACATCTCACGAATTAACTCATTCTCCGTCCGTTCCATAAAATTTAATTTATAAAAATTCTTTTTTGAGTTCTTCACAATATTGAACTAATCTACCTGCATTTTCTTTTAAAGTAGTTTCTTGCTTAGAAAAGCTATTATTATTGATTAATTTTTTGTTTCTTTTTTTTGGAGGGGGGGGGGTAAATAAAAGTAAATTCTGAATAAGTTTTTTTTTTGTATTTTATGAACACAAATTATTTTAACAATGCTGAAAACTATAGAAAAAATAAATTGTAGAAGCATAGGTTTTTTCTTCAATTTTTGCATAGTAGAAATTAAAACTTGTTGATTGAATACGAGAATTCATCTCTCTCTATGCCTAGTGAGGAAAAGTTCGTAGAAGTACTTAAAAAAAAATTGTCCGCTAAATGATTTATCTTTTATTAGAGGTTTAATGGAAGTAGAAAAGCCGTTCTGGAACCGTCTATTGTTAAAATAATTATCTCGGAATCCTTCAAATGAAATAAAGTTTACGACAGACCAGTCTTACTTAGGCATTTTAACCGTACTTTATCCAATAAACAGAAAATAGTTTTCAAGTTGGCAGCTGAGTTTGGCAGTCATACTTTTTATCAGCACTATTTTAAAGTCGCATAAATCTCCTAGCGAAATTTAGTTATTTCATCAAAACCTAAAAATAGCCTGTTGAGGTCGATCTTTAAAAATTTAATCTAGCAGATAGTGTTTTATTTTATTTCAATTACTCATATTTATGAATTTTCATATATTTTTTTTATGTCTTAATTGTTCCATTTATATTCAGTATGACTGAAATAAAATATTTGAATGCGGCCCGGTTCTGAAGAAATCGTTTAGTATTAATAATAAATAAAATATCGTCGACCATAAGTATTAAAAATATTACTACTTTAATGCCAGTTTTATTATTAATTACCATAATTCATTGTTATGATTAAAGTATATTTTTAAAAAATTAAAACTCATAATATTTTAATTTAGTGAAAATTAAATTATTTTAAATATTAACTACATATATAATTAATAGCTAAATATTTACTTGATAATTAGTTTGCTCAAATTTGTATGTATTTCTCAATTACGT
>NW_027108392.1:1898153-1906661 GCF_000696795.3 Halyomorpha halys | reverse complement strand
TAAATACATTAATATAAATAATAAATATAAAACTATTTATATTTGCATGTTATTTGTCAAACAATAATTTAGTCGTCAAGATAAGCTTGGGAAGAAGGCATTGAACTGCAAATGTAGTCATCAGTACAAATCTTTTGTCATGTACTGTCACCTATTATTGCCTGAAATGTTTTGTTTTAATAGTCCGTTAGTTTAAGCATCTTATAAAGGAGTAAAATTGTTCATTAATACACAAACGGAAATAATAATAAAAAAAAAAAAAATTGAGATATAGGAGGCATCTTTTTGTTTTCCTAATGAAGATTCTGATTTTCATTATCAGCCGTGGGTTATAATTGTACTTTTTTTTAAAAGTTATTAATTCGTTTGATAAAGGTACTGTCGTAAAAATGTATTTATTTTATAATTCCCCACATTCAATTCTCCTATTAATTGAATTGAAAAATAATCTGAATTTTTCTTATTAATTCTTACCTCCATTTTTCCATCTTGAAATAATTAAAGTTAGTTTTAACTTATATTTTTAATATTTTGCCTGATTGAATTTAATTTTAATCCGATGATTGTCAATAAAATCACAATACCTTCCCTTATTATTTGTTTTAACACACATTCTTTCGCTGGGATTATTAGTGGAGATTCGCTAAGAATCTTCTTCTATCTGCTACTTACTTCATAATATCCTTGAATTGATGGCATGAAAACAATTAAATATTTCTTTTTTTTTTTTTTACTAAAAATAGCTCGTTAATATAAAAAAAAAAATGTTGGCGTGCTTGTTATGAGCTCATACACGACCTAGACATGTTATGAAGTCGTGGCTCTCCCATTACAATCTATTGTAAAAAATATATGTTGCAACATTTAGAAAATGGAAGATAATTAGATCATTAACATGATTAATGAACTACAGATAGGTTCTATTTTTAGAAAAGAATATTTGTAATTTTTTTTCAACTACTATGGTCGTCTATTGCTAGTAGTAGTTGTATCTGAATTCCTTAGTTTCGTATTTATTTATTTTTTTATTACCAAATAGATTTCTTATTTATCAGTTCATCAAAAACCATCGCCAATCAATAGTTAAAAGATCGTTTCTATAATAAGGTTTGTTAATCTTATGATAAAAAAAATGTTATTCTTTTCCTTATCGTTGCACTATACAAAACCGTTAAAAATCAGAAAACTCCTCAGCTTTAAACATAAGAACTGGAATGAGTAAGTAGTAACCACTATGTGGATATATTTAGATAATTTTTGTGGTTAGTCACATCCATCTGTGTTACTTCAAGATCAAAGAAGTATGGTATGACCTGTTTGCATACCATCTATTTTAAAACTCTAAATCTGATTTAATCTGGAACAAAAACTAATAATTAGTTGATCTGCTCCCTTTTATTATTAGTACTTTTCTTAACTGTGTAGCTTATTTATAATATATATAAAAATTTTTCTTTCAAGGTCTGAAAGTACAGTTAAAACGAAATTTTAGAAAAACAATTCCAATAAATCATGTGATACATCTTAAATTATGATTTATGGCTTATAAACTGAAGTTACTTTATTCTAATCTATTCACAAGCCAATCTTACTATCTTCTGACTCTCTTTAAATATAAAAATACTAATTCTAGTGAAAAATACTACCTTTTAGATTTCTGGTCCCATTTTGTGTTTATTTTTGTCATTTCTCATTTAATTATGTCAATGAGCTGTTAACAAGAATTTATTGTATATTTATCATGTTATTTAATTTGATCCTTAGAGTATTTACCTGAGAGGCGAAACTTCTTTCAAGATTTATAAAATATCTGTTAAAATGTTTCTAAAAAGTATTTTGTTTAACCTTAAAACAAACTACCAGTAAAAACATTATTGTTCTGTAATTAAAACGTAAAACAAATTATAAGAGTAGTAAACTGCTTGTGTCCTTTAGGCTCCTCAAGTTTCGAGAGGAATGTTCCTCAGGTATTGGATATTTGAAATTTTGTTTAAATCCTTACTATTAAGGGTCAACACTTGGGTACCTGAGTCTTAAGAATTTACCCCTCTTTCTTTTCATTCCAGTAAAATTTTAGGGGTAAGAATGCTCTGCTAGAAGTCGTAAATAACGCTCAGAAAGTTTTGTATATTATTGTATCTGTTACAAGGCGCAGCATTATATTATCATGACTCAAAGGTGCTGATCCTCCTAGCTCTCCTTCTTGGCTTTCTTAAATTAAAACAAAAATAAATAAACTTAAAAGTAGAAAAAAAAAAGTTATAAAACATAAAAATTACAACAGTAAATATATTAATTTCTAAAATTTTCTGATTTTTTTTTTTACTCCGTTTTAATCTATCACACTAAGATTTTTCGCAAAATCATGATTTAGCTCTAAAATGAACTAAAATCAACATTATTACTCGTGTTTGCATAGTCCAAATTCAAATGTTTTGGTAGCTTTAGGAATACGATTTTTCTGATTATGATACTAAAGTACATATTTGCCACCAGAAAGGCTATGAGAATTTATTTGAAAATATTCATTCATATCACAAATTCAAATTCCGATTTTTGTCATTTAGTAAATTTTGACATCGTTTTTATACCTAATAATTTTAATTTGAGCGGTTGAGTATCCCGAGGTACTATAAAAAATTTTCCAAATTTGTAGGCTTCAAAATGGCATTTGCTGTTAATCTGTACGTGATGGAAGCAATCAGAGTTCATTTTCGGTTCGAGCACAAATATTTATAGATAACCAAAATTACCAATTCAGATTTCATAAAGTTTCCTTTAATAGACTTGTGCAATTAGTATTAAAGTTAAATCAAAAATTAAATGTCCTCCTTCTATTGCAAAGTCTTAATGAGATTATCTTTTAAGTGACTGATTTTTTTTTTTATAATTAGGACTTATTCTATTTTTAGCAATAAAAAATTGATTCCCTTATTTTGTTACCATTGTTATAAAATTCCTCAGAGCTAGATAATCATGTTACTGATGTTTATTGGCTGTTTACCCTTAAAAAAATTTCCATGTAATGCTATGTGGTAAGGTATTCTGACAGGTATGCCGTCCTAGTAAAAGTATTTGCCCTCTGCATATGTATACTACTTCAAGTGCTATGCAACGTTTTTAAGCTTGTCCTTATTTTATTTATTTTTTCGATACACCATCAAACTAATTTGATTTTAAACTGATTTTTATTTCCATAACTGCGAAAAACAATATTGCCTGCCTTACGCAGTTAAACTTTTTTGCAACAGAGGACTACGTTGTACGTTTAAAAACAGGTGTTTAATGTCAGTGACCGTGAAAAGTGCAAACAAATGGAAAGAATAAAGAAGGGGGAAAAAAGTGCAATATGCACGTGGCCCGGTCTCGTTTCCCGATCATTGCAGTTCTATTTGGACGCACTCAATGCTACCCACCTATTTGTGGCGCCAGTCGTCTATTTTAGTCCCAGTAATGAGAGATGTGACGTGTAGGGGAATCTGCACATCACAGGTCTGTTCGCGTGATAATTCCATTTCTACGTAACCAGGTTAATGGTAGGGGAAAATAGTACCTTTCCAAATTGTTTTTCTTGGCATGTGGTTCCTTTCTGGCACAGAACAATGGGCTGATATATTTAAAATGAAATGAGAATTTTCTTTGTTTTATTTTCTTGGTTTATTTTTCATGAGTCCTGAACCCCTTCAGCTCCATATTCAGAAATACACATTGCTTTTAATTTTTTTCTTTACCTATTTGTTTTATATTTTACATTGAGATTATAAATCTTAGATCCTTTTTTTTATTCGAAGATGGGGTTGAATAAACCCTGAAACGTTAAAAAAAAAAGTAGAAAATAAAGAAATGAAAATGCTGAATTAATTCAAATTTAATTGGAAGAACACTTCCTAGAAAATTGGAGGAAAAAAAAAATTTCTTCGTCCCGTCTCTATATGCATATATATTCAAATTTTTATACACAATGACTAATTTAACAAGAAACAAAAGTTTTAATTGCGGATATGATGTCATTATGTTTTTGAATGTCAGCGATTTTCAAAGTTTATATAATAATATTTAAAAATATTGATTCTTCCTATTAAAGCCATCCTACATATATAACGCCGTTCTCCGTTCCATATATTTTCATGACTCATGGAAATTATCTGTAGTCAAAATGATACCTAAACCCCATAAGCTAGCAGAAACCCATCCTCCTGTCCTGTCTCTCTATTACCTATCATGGGCAAAATCCTCGAAAAACTCATTTTGAAACGCTTATACTCCATCCTTGATTCCAATCATATGATACCAGATCACCAATTTGGAAGATGGCCTCGAGACCTTATATTGTAAAAATGTTTTTAGAGTGCTACTAATGGGTAGTTTATCCACATGCTTGTACTATTATGATTTACTCGCTGTATTCTATGTACATATAGTAGATATTTACAACATCAATAAATAAATTTTTAAAAAATAAAAAAATATTGCCGCTCTATTCAAACTAAGTCCTCACTATTTTATTGTACAAGGTATAGTGATATCATTTCGGTTTCAAAGTGTATATAAGTGTATATAAATAGGGTTATTTATCATAAATTTTTATTTTATATAACCTTAATGTAATTGATTATATAACTTATTTTGTGATTTTTTTATTTTTATCTAAAATCCTTTTAATTTATCGGATTAAACTTGAGGTTTAAGGTAATTAGGATAATCTTATTTATTTTTCAACTATTAGTTGATAATGAATTAAAAGTATACCAATATTTTATATACTATCATTTT
The DNA here is from genome assembly GCF_000696795.3 of Halyomorpha halys. Taxonomy (NCBI): domain Eukaryota; kingdom Metazoa; phylum Arthropoda; class Insecta; order Hemiptera; family Pentatomidae; genus Halyomorpha; species Halyomorpha halys. The sequence goes on along the minus strand of NW_027108392.1, from coordinate 1,901,888 downwards.
TCCCCCTACTTACGTTATAATACATTCGGAACTTAGTGGTAAGATTGGATAAATTTTATCATTAGTAGTAAAATTGTAATTTAGCATCGTCATATTCTATTATGTTTATATTATAAGTATTTTTATATAGCATTTACATACTAAAACCTATTATAGTTAAATTCTCAAAGCGAAAGGAATTTTTGTTAGGTTGAAAACATGTGAACCACACGGAGAGATGACATGATGTTTAACAGCTTACTATGCTTCCATTATTTATTTCTTTATTATATTTTTTATATATTACTTTATCAATTTCTTATTTAATTGATTCTAATTATTTATACATATTTTGTTTTTAAATATATGCATAATATTTTATTCTAATTAAATAAAATGTCTGTTATTTTTTTCTTATTCAAATCTTATTAATTGTTTGATTTACATTTTTTTTATTTTTTTTTTTTTGGTTACTTCATTTCATGTTATTGTATTATAAATGATATTAATAGACCAGATCACTTGACAAATGACGTTAGATATCTTTTTCTCACTGCTAATAGATCATTGAGCAATCCCAGTCAACCCCAATTGACATCTTAATGTTAACTTCGTTGACCCATTATATTTACGATCAAAATTTATTGAATTATAGCCAATGTCTAATGCTAAAGTTATTCTTAGGCCGTTTTCTTATTTCTAACGGAACCAAATAACAGTACATATTGATGGCCATTTGTATGTATGACATACCTGAATGTATACCTATGTTATTCACATATTTTTCAATATGGGTTATGAACACTCTACGTCCCTACGTTTGGCCTTAACCGTATAAAATTAACAATGCTATTATTTTTTGGCAAATCAAGGAAATTTTCATCTACATATTAAGTTTAAAGAAGGTGTTAGTTACCTGAAAGCTAACCATCCCATTATTGTAAAACATAAGCTCATAGAACTATAAGTAATGTACAAAAGTTGGATTTCTATAGCTTGAGAACCTTGTCAAACAGTCACCATCTTGCATTTTTTTTTTTTATTCTTTCAATGACGCGTATTAATTCATAAATTTAATGTTATAAATTAAATAATAGTTTAAGATTTATAATTTGTTTTTCATTTATGTATTGTTAAATGAGCATCGCAAGCAATTTTTTTTTAATTTTATGGTTTTATATTTTCTAAGAACCTTTGTAGCAAAAAAAATTGAGATTTTTTTTATTTACAGATAGAAAAGTTGAATCCAAAAATCTTATTGAAAAATCATATTTTTTTCTCCAGTTGTACATCACTGTGATTATTTTTTTTTTAGTTACAATAATTCATTGATATTTTAATTTATGAGATTTATGACCGATATAACATAATAAACACTGTATAATAAACCTAACTGAGGTGGAAGGCTATTATTAGTATTTCTCTTTAAGTTCATAGGAAAGCAATAGTGGTAAATTGTAACAAGTATGCTAAATTCTTAGGATCGCATGTGCAATCATTTTTTTATTTTTAATTTACAATGTTCAAGAAATGTGTTATATATCTTTTTAGCATTTTACCAAAGAATTATCCACTGAATCTAACAAAAAAAAATGCAAATGCGATAAAAAGATTTCATTTCTTGGTTATAATTTCTTTAATAAATTTACCTTTTAGTGTTGTTTTTCCTTTCCAGATAACGCAAATATTTTTTTATTTTCCGCTTCTAATTATACATACTTATTATTATTATATAAATAAAAAATAATCATTTAAAATAAATAATGACCCAGTACTTTTACCTCGCAAATAGTATTTTTGACTGACTATTTATATTGCTTGTCCTCAATACAAATATAAATCTGTTTTTTTTTCATCCGTGGGCTTGTGTACGTGAAAGCACTGCCCAATGTTTTGCAATTTTATTTTTATTTGCTATTATTGCACCCCCTTTTTTGTAAACATGTATTTATTTATTTTTTCCCAGTGCAAGATCTGCTATTTTTCAATTCTTTTATTTCAAAAGTATATTGTTGACCTTATAGTTCAGAAATAATTGTTATTTATATCAAGTTTTGTCTGAAAAATTTAGTATGATTGTTTATTAAAGATCAATATTGATCTAGATCTCAAAAAATAACTCCGAATTATTGAAACCTGCGCTAGAAAAATTAACTTTTATTTTTAACTAGTGCCATAGCACATAATACAGCCAAAAATCAATATTCCAAAACTTTGTCAGGTCCCTGGAACTAGACTAGTGGTGTACTGTAATCAATACTTCGCCAATTGAATGTTTGTCGGTTGCTATAGTTACTCTTGAGGTTTATTTTGGTATAAACTTATAGCCATTTTATGTTATTATCATTGTCTTCGTGATCGCTCCAAATGAATCCTCGGGCCCTTTTATCAAGGATAAAAGACATACTAATTGGGTTTTCTTGTATTCCGTGCTAAACGCAGAAGGGTATATATAAAAACTTCTATTTAATCAATCGAGTTAATAGATGCAAATTGTATTAATACAATTTGCATCTATTAATTACTAATTAGTAATTTATTTTTAAGTTAAAAGGAATTGTAGATTTATAGTAATAATCTTTATTGTTTGGAAGTTAAATATCTAAAAATATCCACTACCTTATTCGATTTGTTTAAAACTGATTTCTTTTTTTAATAATTCGAAATATTATTTTTTTTTATAAATGTTTAATAGAAATAGTCAGTATTCTGAACAACTAACTCATTACTTTCCAATCATACTCTTAGTTTACCGCTTGGGGCAATGAAAAAAATATTGTTGGATTTACTAACGGGTCCACTGACAGTTTGTCTTGTGAGAAATATTATGATCTACTGAATACATTAAATTAATTCGTTTTAATTATTTATAACACTCATCTAGCCCAGATTCTTATGACATAAATATAAAGTTGTGGTTTACACGTTTACTATTAGTATACAATGTCTTAAGATCTAGACGATCAATGCAAAGAAAAATCAGTTCCTGAAAGCTTGAACTGAAATAGCTACACAGACTGTTTTTTTTTTAATATATTCGTAGAAATGAAAACCTTTTTTAGAAACATCCGATTAAAAAAGCTAATCCCGTTCAAACTTCTTAAGTTGGCAACGGTAACACCCGAATATGCTATTTTAGATTGCCTATTATTCTATCATAGATTCTTCTTGACATATTTTTTTTTTTTTTTTTCTGAACTAGCAAAATACTTAAAATAGTTCATATAACGAATCTGAACAGGTTTTCATTTTTACATTACTTATGGCATCGACTCAAGATAAACGTCTAAAAACTTAACTCCTATTTCAAAAAAAGTTACTCCTATTTTTAAAGGGTGCGCGGATGTTGTATACAATGAACAAGGCAAGGGCTCACCTTTCTCCTAGTAAATAAATCGAGACCTGCACCCTTTTTTATTAGAATAGGGTTTCATCTTATTTTATTATAACAGTGGTCAATACTATTTTGGAAAAATGGATCCCATATCCAAGACTGCTCGCTAAATTAAATTCTATCTTGATTTACAATATTGACCTTCATCTGAAATAGCTTTCTTAATCCTTTCGATAAATTTACTATAATATTTAAATACTAGTTCACCTCTGCAAGAATTCTCGCATTAGATGTGTTTCCTTCCTCTCTTAAATTCATTCTAACAATAATTGTTAGATATATATATATATTCATATAAATAAATTCAATACATACATACAATTCATTACAAAGAGTATATAAAATGTTTAATTTTTTGTATT
>NW_027108392.1:1882575-1898103 GCF_000696795.3 Halyomorpha halys | reverse complement strand
ATATGCTATTTATCATATATATAACATATATATGCTATATAGCATGCTCATTCGTATAAACAATATAGTATTATTATGAAAGTCAATTCAGCACACACAATTGGTAAAGCTATATGCGTTATGACGTATTCAATTTTCAATTAATATTCAATGTATTCGTAAGCTTCTATCAACCCTGAATTGGACCCTCTGAGACCTCATAGCTAGGTCGTAAATTAACGGAAGTTTTAGACTGGCTATAAAGTTTCGGTGGGAATCCGTGGGTCTAAATTATGAATCTTTATCTTTTGAGCTGTTCACTCAAAAACCTTACGTATTCAGAATCTTTGAACTTTTTTCAATATTTTCAGCTAAAATTGTTTTAAACATTCTTGGAATATCTCTTTGTAATAAGACCTATTAATATTTTTATATAAGCACAGATGGATTGACTTGATAAATTTGATGCAATTATTTTTAGGATCTAGAACTCGACTTGTTTCAAAGCATTCACGCTATCTAGTTGAATAATTTGAGTCATCAAAAATAAAAATCGGACATTCGCTATATCGTCGCGTAAGTATCTCATGGCCACCATAGCGCTGTGAAAGCTAATCATAGAATAAGGTTTCACCCCAAAAGGTTAAATTTTGGGTCCTAAAACAAAGGCCCCAATTTACTTGGATATTGATGTCTGTGTCGAAATCTATGAAACCAATTTGGACCGCCTCGATCCGCCGACTTCTGAAACCGAAATTGAAATTCGTCAATTCTCTATGAAATTCTGTTTCATTTGGTGCAGCCTTCGTCAAAATCTAGTCTCTGAATGCTGGGAAAGGATCGTATATACATATGTACGATTACTGTTATATTAGATTTTATGGAAATTTACGTTGATAGAAATTTCTATATTTTTATTAATTTTGTAATAATCAGCATATATCGCAGCACCTGTATTTGGTGGTGTCAGGTTTAAATAGTAATCTTTCAAGTGTAAGAATAAAAGTTTCAATATTTCAAATTGTTAAATTTATTCTGATATCAGATCCATTTCTGTTTTTTACCAGCCCCAAAGCCATCAATGCAATTTATTTTGTTCCAGAAGAACTAAGTAAGAAAGTAAACTGATGTTATAAACATAATATTGCCTTAGCGAACCCGAAAGTTCGATCCCGATTCCACCAATAGATATACACACATCTGTCCAAACCCAAATCTACCAGATCAGTCTTGACGCAGTCCTCCCATCTACGCTTCGGTCTACTCGGTTCAGTGTTGGTTAACATTTGAGGGATCCTTTCGTTACTAAGCTCTACAACCTTATAGCTATGCTATAACTAGAATTGTATTAACTATGGATATTTTTTAACCTATATATTCAATAAATTTAACCTATGTTTTATGTCCGAATAATGAAATACGGTAAAAAATGCAAGGCTCATAGAACTGAATAAATGATTAGGTAATATCTTCGACTAATGAAGATGGACAAATACTAATGAATGTTTTAATTGTCGAGAGAATTGACGAGATCATATCGTACATTCAAATTATGTAGTGTGCAGATTCCCCTTATATCATCGGTGTCATAATGAACGACAAATGGTTACTGTTTATAATCCTTAACAAACAATTAAAACTATTTATGTTCATACCTTGTATGAATTACTGGAATTACAATATCACTTAGGACTGAATACAGTGTTATTAATTTTTATTTTATGTTTTGGTCTTTGTATACTTCCTGAACTCCCTTACACCATCTCAAGATCGTTCATCGTAATTATTTTTTTAAATATATCATGGTTATCTATTATGTTGAAAAATTTTATTTTTGGATTAAAATAGAAAAACCGCGTAACAAATATCAGTCAAGGATTGATTTTTCTCGACTTTTTCATATATCCAGCGCTATGTGACTTTTAATTAAAAGTATTTCATTTTACTGTGATTAAAAAAAGAAAAAAAAAAGATAAGTTTAGTAGTGAATTAATGGTCACACGTGTTTAGACATCTGGAGGTTTTCACCCCTAAAACGCTTATAGTATGGTTTTTAGACAAGGCAACACTCGACAAACGAAGTTTAGCGGAGGTGTATTGAATCATAAAATATGGAACATTTCCCATGTGAATAATAATATTCCTGAATATTGTTAATATCTAAAAATCCTTAAACTTTCATCAATTACAGTTCTGTTGTTCTTAAAGTAAGAGAACTTAGATAGTGACGTCCAAATTTAAATTAAAGTGTGATCTCGAAAAATATTTTTGACCAGTTATATCACTTTAACTCTGCTCAGTGCTTAAACTATGAATGTTTAAAAAAAAATTTTATCCATTATTAAAATAATTTCTTTTAAAGTTTTAATTCAGTGATTAAAAGAGCTCGGTTAAAATTATTTATAAATAAAACCAAGACTAATTGTAACAGGTATCATTTTTTTAATTATCAATGACTGATGAATAACCATCTTTCCATGACAATTTAGTTATTATTTTATCTATAACAAAACAATTTTTGTTCAATCCTGCTGATTGTTTTGTTAATTATTATTAATAAATTATGATGTAAACCCTTACGGGCAGTATTAAAGACAACAAACATAATCAAATCCTCTAATTCTATATACTCCGACAATAATGTTATGCAACGAATTATAATTATGTTTTCTACAGTAATTGGGTATTTACCTCGAGCGTGATTTGAAAAAGTAAACCACATCCTACCAGAGATTTCGCAACAGTAATCATTTCTCTAACCATCATGACCCTGCACTTTGAAGCAGATTAGTAGCAATAAATTCCTAGTCAGCAGTTTGAATTCAAATTTATATCAGATTGATCCTATTATATTTCAAGCCTCATCATTAATAATAATAAACTTACAACACTGTATTTTTTATTATGACTTGCATTTACGTATTAATTTGCATTGAAGAAAAGATCTAACAGCTACCTAAATATGCTACAGTGTTTTTACCCTTGTGATCTCTTGATTTTTTCACTTTCCTATCCCATGCGAAAATCAATCCCTTATATACTGATTCTGTTTATCCCCAATATACTTTACCATGTCTTACATCACCCTTTTCTCTTGAAATCTTTTACTTTGCCCTTGAAAAATTGCAGGTCTAGTGTGCCATTTGTCTAGAAATTCAAAACAGATATAGAGGTATTGAATACCTGAACAATGATCATTACTGCCATATAGTTGACGGATGAATAGGAAATTCTTGATGATCTTCCTCAAGCACGTTTGTAAGGAAGAAGTCAAAAGTAATGATGCTTTCTTACAATCCGCTTGTGTTTGTTAAAGTTCTATTGGAAATTTGACCAAAAGAAAAGAAAACGATGATTGGAAATTGAATTGTAAATACCTTTTATGTGGAAGGATGGTTTGCAAACAGCATTATTGATTAAGTGAATTTTACGAAGGTATCAAAAGCTTATTAGTAGATAAAACATAAAGAGGTTCGGTTAAAGTTTTTCAATTATAGAGATGATAACTCATTTTAATTATTGAATTTTCCAATAGCTCAATTTATTCGTACATGTTTGCTCATTTCTGGTTTCAATTATAGAGCCTTATTGAATCCTTCACAAATTATTAGTGATCTGCCAAATGAAAGCTAATGACCTTCTTTATCATGATAATTGATTGCCTTGATTAGATTGGGTTGTTTGTTGTTTATTCATAAAAAGTATGGGACTGTTGTGAAGCGCTTGGATGGGAACAAGCTTCGAGATGAAATTTGACTTAAAGCGCATCAAATTCTTCCTTTTTGTTTATCAGAATTCTAATTTTCAGTATTTGATCTGGACAGTGTCTTTTAATTAAACAATTTCTTGGCCTTTAGATTTTATATTTGGAGCCGAGGTCAACAGAATTCTTAGTTGATCAATGTACAGCTTTGTCTACATTTGAATGTGTGACTGCTTTCGTGATAGTAATGAACATCTCCTGGGCTTGCGACCCAGTAGAGTAAATCTCACACCAACCTGGCATAGATGTAATGTCCCTATCCCTTCAAATCTTTCTTATTATTTGTCAGTACAGTGACTACCTGAAAGCTAGGTTCATCAATGATCAGCTTGAGAAGTGGATGGATGTCAGCGGTTCCCCAGGAGTATTAATACAAGAGTCCAAGAGGAGAAATAAGGCAGTTATTTCACTCCAATTTTTGATTACTTAATTGAAAACTATGTATAATTTCTAATCAAAATTGATGAGACTGCCAAGTATAGGTAGGGGGAATAAAAAATGGCGGCTGTTTCAAAACGTTAAAAATAATCATTAAAATATTGTATGAAACGTACTGAAAGATCAGGGGTTAGGGGAGTTAGGGTATCTATATCTCAAAAACCAATTGACTTACAGATGTCTATTAGCACTCAAATTAAAGCTAGTTTAGTGGGCTATAAAGTAGTTTATGAGGTTTATTTTCGAAGGAGTAATAGTTTTCATGAAATTTGCCTAAATAAATTGATTTATAGTTGTTCACACAAATTTTCATTTGCCAAATTTATATTCATACGTGAATATCATAAAAAACTACTACCCCTACGAAGATAAGTGTCATAAACTACTTTATAGTAAGTTAAATTTCCTTTATTTTGAGTGTTCGCAAACATATGTGCGTCTTATGGGTCTACAGATATATTTTCTCAAAAATCCAACATTTTATACGAATAACTAGAAATTAACATTTTGTTAGTTGATTTGTTAAATATCATAGAAACAACTACTCCTATAAAGATAAACTTTATTAACTATTTTCTAGTAAATTTAACTAGCTTTAATTTTATTACTATTAGACATCTATTAACTAATTAATCTTTCAGTAGATTTTTAAGAAATGTTGCTTTTAAAAAGCTATATCACGAGAACTAATAATAACGTAAATAGCTCTATTAGGGCTAATATTTTAGCAAGTTTACTCTACTTTAAATAATGTTCTTTTAGATTTTCTAGTGTTGTTGGTAGTTTTTAAAATATAGAGCTCCGAATGAAAAATTAATGTTTTTTTAAGGTTTTTGAAACAGCCGCCATTTTTTATTCCCCCTACCTATACTTGGCAGACTCATCAGTTTTGACTAGTAATTATACATAGCTTTCATTAAAGTAATCAAAAATTTGGGTGAGATAACTGCCTTTTTTTCTTCCCGGCTCTTGTACTATATTGTAGAGGTGCCGCAAGCGAATGCCACTTTCTCAAAACATTACGAAAAAAAGGAATAAAAATTAATATCTTAAATATACAGTGCATTTCAGAATTTAATTTGTTGGGTTTTGTCCTTTAACGACATATTTAATAGCTTTAAGAGTAATTGTGTCGTCATTTTTATTTTTTTTAGCTCCACAGGGGTACCGTGAAATTATTTTATCCCTAGAAGGGTGTCGTCACTTAACTTTGGGTAACTACTGGAATATACGAACACTGAACGGTCCAGTGATACTGTAATCCATGGATCTTGGCCGAATTATTAAACTAGAATACTTAATTGTATGACGGATATTCATATACAGAGAGGATGTTTAAAAAAAAAAAAAAAGCCATTGTACGGTCACGGTGTTTTTCAGATATTTTCCTTTGCGTGGCTAACACGTGATGAATGAAATTTTAAAAAAACTCAATTACGAAATTAACTCTTTAAAAAAAGGCTTTATTATATATTTATTCAATAATCTCTATCATCTTTTATTTTTTTATTCCTTTGTTTTAAATATATGCGTTCATTAAATAATTATATTATAAGGTTGTACATAAATGTATTAATTGAAAGGGTTAAGAGGGTGAAGGGGCTTTGTTACACAGTAAATTTAAAGAAAATTAGATTCAATTTTTTTTTTTTTTAGTTATATTTGGAAGTGTACTTAGCCTCTTCGACATCTACATATTTAAGCTATTAATGGGATATTGAGGATAAAGTACCTTACACTAGCCAGATAGGCACCTACTCCCTTCATCCTTCAATTATGGGTATGAACATAGGCAGACATTATATTAGCTAATAAAATAAATTAATTTAACATCGAAGGCTTACTTCACAATGGTGCTAAGTACGTTCCCACTAACTTTATGAAACACACAATGAAGGGTTTTCTCTTTCAGGAAAATTCAATTACTTTTCCTAAAAGAGATAACCAGTAATTGTATTTTTGGAATGTTAGTAATATTGTACTTAGTACTACTGTGAAGTAAGCTATCGACATAATATCTGTTAATTATATCAGTTAAACGAACATAGACTTGAATAATTAACCAAACTTGACCCATTGTTTCCATTTAAATATTGTCATAGCTCATTCATTTTTCATTTTATAAACTCACTTATTTTATTTTATTTCTTATATTTTTTCTACAAGAATACCATGGTATGGTATTGGTTAATTTAAAATTTTAAGAACATAATGAAGTAAAATCTAAAAATATGTTCCTTAATGACTGGCATATAATAAGATACATGTAACGCTTCCTCGTATTCTTTAACTTTTTTCGTTTGTTATGCAAAATATGATTGTTGAATAAAATATTAGTTTTTAAAAAATAATCATATTTTGCATAAAATATTTGTTGCTAGCTAAACTGTTAGTTTTTATTACAATCTAATAAAACCTTACTTCTCTATCTCTTCTAAATAATATAATGGTTAAGATGTTTCTTCCATATTATAAATTTTGGAGTCTTGGCACGCAGGCGTAACTATTAACGCTATTTGGAATATCGTATAATTAAGATTCTTAATTTATTCCTGACTTATCGACAACTTTTTCACATTATTTTAAAGCCAATTTTTAATTTTATAGTTATTTAACTGAAGAGTTAAACTCCATTTTAAAAGGTTCTAACCAGCAGTGTTCCGTGATAAAACAAATACCGTTTTACCTTAAATAAAATTAACATATTTTAAGTGTTGGCGCGTAAGAGACCTCGCTTAGAATTAAGGATTGGTTCATTATGGGCATCAATTAGATTAGGTTGGAAAGAAACTGCTGAAAAATCGTTTTGTCGAAATTTGTACTTGAAATCTTCTCTTTTTTTATTCAGTAAATTTTAGTTGGCTGTTACATGTCTATTTTAGAACTACTGTTATACAATTTTGCTCTATTAATTTAGAACCCTTTTAGCACTGATCTCCGCAGTTCAATTATCACATCCTTCATTTCTATTTTTGGTGAAATTTCCACACAGCTCCTCGTTTGCACCCAATTAATTATGTTTTTCGTTACCTATTTAAATTATTTAGTTTAGTTTATTTTTTGCCTTGTTGAAGTATATTTCTGTGTAAACTTAACGTCCTTTTTTTAGTTTCGTTGAATCAATATAATAACATTTTTTTTATTATGATTTTATAAACGTGATTTAAACAATCCATTTTGAGTTCAAGAGGTAAGCCAAATATTCTATTGTTGGTATTTACCGCCTATGTACCGCTACTACTTGACAAGGCCGTGCTTATCAATCCACCAAATTTCCATATCAATCGGGACAAGGTTGAGCACTGCTTACCCTAGGCAATTGGCTCACTTCTCTCTATAACTTCAGTGTAAACCTTTTTGTTCTTGTTAGCTTTAAGCATTTAATAACTTAATTAGAATTTTTTTTTACGAGCACTGATGAAAATAGGCTATGTCGAAAATTATGTTCATATAAATCTGACAACAATCTCTCCGTCTAAGGTAAATTGGCATTTTTATCAATTTTCCTCCACATATCCTCAACTCCATCTCACCTCTTCCATCATCCGAGGATCGGCTTCAACTACCTTCAAAAATTCACTTCTTCCCGTTATTCGATCTGGAGATCCCTATGTTATCTCCTCTGGAACTCTTTCCTAATTAGGACACTCGTGGACTGACCACCTTGCTTGGTACTGCCAAAATTTCACTAGCAGTTTAATGTCTTGTATACTGTTATTTCGAAACTTCTTGGACTTATCTTGATTCTGAAGAATTTAGTTCAGAGGTCGTTTTCATCTTTTCCTTTTCTGACTTCCTCTTTTTATCAATCCTTCGCCGTTGATAATTTTGTGCCTTTTAATCTTTCGGTTTCGGATAATAAGTGAATAACAGGCTATTAAATGGCTGATCTTTTTTGCTGTTTTCATGTTATTTGTTCAAAATTATGACATCTAGATGTCTGTAGATTAATTCACTTTTATAATAGAACTACTCTAGAATTATACCAGGAATTCAAATAAACTTTTAAATAGTTTTTTATCATCATTATTTTTATTATAATCCTTAAAACTAAATCTTTCGTCGCTATAAGTACCATGGAGCTGGGGAGCCCAGAGAGTTAGTTAACAATTTTGAATTCTTGTTTCGAATCCGGTTTTGGCATTTAATATTATATTTATTCTTTTATATCAACTCTGGGATCAACCTTACTTATTATAAGGTTCTCCAAATGCAACCAATTGGATTAGAATAATCCAAGGATTTCATTAATAGTTAAAGGAGCTCACATATATTTACTTAGAGCATTATATTATCTTTAGTATGACGAACTCGTTTTCTTTACAGTTTCTCTATAAAGCCAGTAATGTCACTTTTCGACTTAATGCCAGGTCGGTCTCAGTAAGTTTCGATTATTTTGAAATGTTTGAAATTTCTGGTTTCCTTTTTCATAGCTTGTTTTGTTCGATAAATCAAATATCTTTATTTTAGTTCTCATTCTCGATTTTCTGAAAATTTTTGTAACCTCTATTCATTCGTTTTTGTTCAATTTATAACAGATAAAAAGTGTTTCTTGTTCGGTTTCATTGTATGTAATAAAAATTTCTTTAGGATTGTCAGAAATTTCATTTCATTTTCGTGGTTGCCCTGACTTGTTATGTCCATCTTTATTACGCCCCAGTTGTGGAAATATTCCCGTTTTGCTCTTTATCTGAAAACTGGACGTTGACCTCACTCCTTTTTCCTCATGTTTCGAAAAAAATTGTTTACATGAGGTTTTTGTTTGAGTGAATATCCTCATTTCTTTTACAGGTGATTCAATTATAGTGTCTCTGGATTTAGCAAAAAAAAAAAAAAGGCTTGGTATGAAAACAATTCTAGTTTTTTTAATCTAAGTCGAGAATATAACCACAAAATAATATAAATAAATAAATATAAACACAAATCTACAGATATCTTCTTCGTCGTAATTTGTCCAACAAGTAATGTCGTAAGAGAAGTTGTTATCTCTTGTCAGATCTTGTCGCTTGTCACTTACAGCCATCGAACTCAGCTATTACAAGAGGTAGGAGTACAATTGATGAAGATAGAGATGACAAATTCCCAATAATTGTTACAGAAGGTGGAAGCGATGCCGGCAGAAGGGGCCCAACCTCCGGCCATATCGACCCGCTTCCTCCCCTGCCTCTAATAATGTCTGTCTCCTCCGGCACGGCTCTCCAATTTCTTAGCTACATCTTGCAATTTCGGAAAATTTTCCAATATTCTGTAACCAATAATGTGAGTTTTCAATATGTCGTTGTTCGTTTTATATTAAATATTGGTCAGTAATAAATAGAACCAGGTGATTGTTCTCACAAAATATAAACTTTCAATAAATCATAAGAAATTAAACACTCCTGGACAGAAGGATGAGATGTGCAGTCTGTCGAAATATAAGATTTTTATTGGAATTATTATATAATTTGGTATCCCCTGGAATGGGTTTGTTTATTATTCCATTATTGAGGTATTCAAATACTATTTAATTAAGACGTAATTAGAGCAGAAATTTCATTTATTTTTGATTTACTGAATTTCGGCATTGATGGAGTCAGCTTATGCTATCACAATAAGAATAATATGACTGCTATAAATGAATATATAAACAAAAAAATAAGAAATATAGATACTAAATTGCTCCTACCATTGACTGAAGATGCGATATAAAGTACGAGGCATAGTATGATGGTATTGCTTTTTTTTTTTTTTTTCAAATGTTGTATATTAGAAATCGAAATCGGAAAATTCAGATTTGAAAGCTATTGTTTTGAAAAATATTAAAAAACAGAATAAAAAACTTCTGAATATAAATCATAGAAACCAAAGAAGTTATGCTGCCCAACTCCTTTGGGTTGCTACGTACACACCTATCTAGTTCAATAGTTTTTGAAACTTGTAATATGATGGTACAGTATTTGTAAAATATATAATATTTTTTTCCTTGTTCGTTTATTGTTTTTGTTCTTATTCTTTATAAATTTCCTTTTTTTTATTATTATTAATGTTTATATTTATTTTCCTATACATCTCTCTAAATTTTAACTCGATGCATTTCTATTTTATTTTTATTTTAACAAATATAAGATAAAATTTATCTGTAATATCAGGAACATTTTAAATATAATAAATATATATATTCATACAAATCTAATATAGTCTTGCACATACGTTACATTTAACCAGAACCTACACAACTCAACAAATACAAGTAACGAGTATAATAAAGTAAAAACATTATAATTAAATTAATAAATATAAAAAATTATAAACATAATGAGGGATCAGTATATTAAAAAAATAATATAAAAAGTAATGGATAATAAAAATGATACATACATAGAAAGTAATAAATATTAATTAAAAAAAAATTAATAATGATATTATATCTATAAACTTTTATAAATCAAAACAATCTATTACGACTCTTAGAAACCCCTTGAATACGCTCAATAAAAATATATATATATTCAAGAGGTAACTACGAGAGTAACTGAGTAGTTATGGAGTTACAGAAGTAGCTATTTGGACAAATAGGGAAAAATAAGATAGGTCACCACGACGCAATACTTGCACTTCACCAATTCTTCTGTGTCCTATATTTTTATAAAACATTAGGTGCGTGATTTGATTTTCTTATTTATATGTTAAAAAATAAACGGAAAACATATAATTCTTTCAATTGTATTTGTACATTCTGCCAATTTTATAAACTATATATGGCTCTTCTCAATTTCTTAAAGCTTCATATTTACGTTTTATTCATAGAATTGATTATTAAACTTACTTTATATTTAGTTATATATTATTTTATATTTATAACAGTTTGTAGTTTTATTAGTAACTCTACGTATGGCGTTCCATTATGATATAATATTATAAATATAAATTACATTACGCAAAATGTTTCAATTATTATCCATAACTTCAAAACCTATTCAACAATGTTTTTTTATTGTACTGACGTAAGCCAGTAACTCTTTTGTGTCAGAAAAACAATTGGGATAAATCTTTCGCGTGAGTTGTTGATTATGTAACCGAAACCACCCACAATTTTTCTTTTCTTCCTTTTTCTTTTCTTTTTTTTTTAATTGTCCATAAAATCATTATGATTTTCAAATTTTTCACATAATAATTGGCTTTAGATTACAAATATATAACAATATAATTGATTCTATTTTATAAAAATAAACTAGACGAACGTGTTGTTATCTTAAAACTAATAATATGTCCAAATAAAAATTATATAACATTTGTCCACTCGTATACATTGTTCCTATTAAAAGTCATGTAATGAATTGAGTTTAGATTATTATTAAATAAATAAAATAATCAACGTGTAATTGATAATTACTTATGAAAATTAATTAAATTAAAATATTTACAAATAAAATTAAAACAAAAAAATTTAATTACTTATTGGTTATAGTCAATAGTAACTTTAAAGATAAGATAAAGGATAAATGTTTCCAAAAAAAATTCTTATTTCTCTCTTACTTTTTACTTTAATTCTAACTAATTAATTATGAATATATGTAAATTTAATATTTTTTTCCCCAAAAAATTCAAAAATAAAGCTCCGCCCAACAATAAAAATTAGATTAATGACATTGGAGAAGCCCCACGTTAGTTTTTAACTATTTAATGTCCGACGTTTTGCCCCACTTTGCAGAGCCTCATCAGGACTAAAAAGATACAAAAAAACAAACTACTAAGAACATTACAACAATAAGATACAATAAAGTAAATTAAAGTAGAATAAATATTATGTAAAAATTAAGTGAAAATTATATATAAATAAATGGAAGAAAGACATAAAATAGTATTAATATAAAATGAACTTAACTAAACAATGATAAGAATAAAAATTAAAAACATACGTATAATATACAGTTAAAAAAGGGCAGGAGACGTATATAAAAAAAAAAAAAAGAAAGAAAAGAAAAGTAGATGTGGGAACGCAAAATTTAAACACTAACAGACGGATAAATAATATACACTTTAAACAAATTTATAATAATAATATACTCTATATAAATAAATAAATTTATAATATAATAATATGCACTATACATATATTTTATAAATAATATACACTTTTCTCATTACTAGGCTGTGAATGATTACGAAGCAAACTATGTTGTTATTGCTAGTCAACTATATTTATGTCGTCGTTAAACTCGTTTTTATTGGTTAACATGTTTTTTGTCCTCGCCTAATTACTAATAAAAAGAGGTAACTTTCTAACTGGTTTAATTATTAATAATTATGTTTGAGAATTTATCAATAATAATTTGGGAAATAAAAGCACTATATATTTAAGTCGTACAAATGCTTGATGAAAACTAAACGAATAAACTACCATCCAAAAATCGTATGAAGAAATTCCTTTTTGAATAATTAATCATTTACTAGAAGAAATAAGTAATTTATCATACTGAAAGTGATTTTGTTGATAAATGAATTTTTTTATACATCTTTATATACTTATATACCGTACCTTCAAATTTATTCAAACTTCGAATCATTTGATTCTATTAATGCTAGTTTTATATTACAAGGTTTGTGGTTATTGCGCTTATTTGTTCATTTTGAGGATTTTCTGGTCGAGTTTTTCAAATTAGACGTTGATTCATGACAAAATCAAGTAAATGTCAGGAATCTTAAATTAATATTTAGTTATATGGTACAAGATACGAGGCTCAGTTATATCTCGCCCCCTGATTTTGTTTGGCTTGTTAATTACCGCGATCTGGGGAAAATCGAATTTTCAAAGGTTTTGAAAATCGCAAGTAGACGCTTACTGTAATACAGTTGAGTTCTGAAGATTAAATTGTGTTTAAAAAAGAAAAGAAAAAATTATTTCTTGGGATGAAAACAGTTTTAAAAAGTTTTCTAGTTTTTTTTTTTTTTTTTAATTTAAAAAAGAGCTAGTTTTTCGATTTAGAAAAACCTAGGTTTTTATTTAAAGTAAAATAATCAAATTTACGTTTAAAAGTTTAGTTTCAGGTAGTTGTTTTGTTCTCGATTTAATTATGAAAAAATTAAACTTAAAATAATAAAGAAGTCCTGAATTAGGAAATGTTAAATCCAATGTTTGTAGTTTAATAATAACATTTAATATTTTAAATATTAGCTCCTTTATTTTTCGAAATTTTGGTAATTTTAAGATGTTCAGAATTGGGTTTTGCAGTCTTCATTATATGAACAAAAAAATCATTGAGATGAAACTTCGATCTGCAACTGACAATGAAAAAATTTTATCAGAGTGGGTTTTTGCAGGATTTGGCTCTTTTATTCATTGCACGAAAATTCTGTCCAATCGTTATATTTCAGCCTCGTGGTTTGATCGATTTGAAAATTATTGAGATGTTCTTATCTTGAATGCCTAATCCGTTTTGTTGCATGTCTTCTATTAAAATTTATTTATAAGTAATATTTATAATTTTATGTCATTCGATTTACGTATCTAATTATTTCCTTTTTTATTGGAAATTTTAGTTTATTATTTTACATAATGAACCTTTGTAATCGGATAAGAAAAATAAACCCCTCAAAATGTGAGATATTACATTTCAATATAGACAGAGATGGGCAAAAATTAGCTATTGCTAAAATAATATTTGGCAATAATATTATTGCCATGTATACGACCCTTACTCATGAATGAACCATTGATAACTAAATATATCCATGGCAATTCTAGCTATAAATTTTATAGTTGCCCAACTCTGAATATTGGTGAAATAGGAGTTTTTAAAAAATTTGTTCGTACGAAAGGACTTTTCTCCGAAATTCCTGTGCCATAATGTTTTGAGATTCTCATATAATGGCACCTAAGTCGTAGATGACGATTCTAGAAACTCGCCTTTACCATCCACCATTTTTAGATGATAAATGAAATGTTTGGTTTCATATGTTCATATCTGTCATTTAGAAGGTAGAGGAAAAAAAAAAACTTTTTAAATGAATGTTACATTTTGAACGGGTACATAGATGTTGCTTTTTTTTTTTTTTTTTTTATAAAATAAATTTCTTTATTTAGTTCCTAACTCAAAAGGTATACATTGTAACAAAACAAAAAAAAAAACTCCATTCACTATAAAATAAAAAAAAAACCCAATCCGAAAGATATGTTTCAAGTTTTGGACCCTAACCTGTTTTATTTTGCTTATAGTGATAGAATTAGTTATATGACAGACATTTGGGATTACTGATATTTCAATTCAATATTTGATAACAAAATAAGGTTTAAATGTTTTTCAGGATTGATTTTAATTCCACCTTTAGCCTCGTTTTACTTTTAGTTTGCTTTGTAGATCAAATTCTCTCATTCCTTTTTATCCCGTTTATTATTTGAATGATAATGAGTCCTTTTAGCCATGAATACGTTATTTCGGTTTCATGCGACTATTCGCTTCTGAGGCTGGTTGTACAAGACAGATCATTTTGTGAGAATTTGTTATTAAGACTTGAAAACCAGTAAGACCTAAAAATTTCTATTTCCGTCGAAAATTGAATTTCGAAATTTGTCACGATTAGAATACTTCCCCTCTCTACATATCCGATTTATACATAAATGAAAGTAATAAATTGTGTTGAAAACTCTTGTTAAATTTCTTTTTAGCACTTTAAAAACCACTATATTTAAAATTTTCTCTAATAGTAAAAACTTTTTCTAAAATGCTGGCAATTTTTTGCTAAAACAATAAACTATCATCCATTATTTTGGAGCATTTGGAGATATTTAAAGTACATAGAGAGTCAGTGTATCTGCGATTTGCTTTAATCCGTATGATAACTCGTGTTTAAGAATCAAAGTTATCCTCATAAAACCTCAATTAAGTGTTTATTTTTAATCATTTTTACTACCCAGATCTTCTAAAATGGTTGTATTTGAAGAAACTCTCCTTTTTAACAAACTCAAGAGCTTCAGAATTGAGTAATCCATAGATGAAATACAGCGCTTCAAATAAAATTTTTTTATCAACGCAATAATTTTATGTAATTTGGAAAGTTAAATTAAATAATATATTAAAACTTATCTAATTTTATAATTTTGCTTTAGATCGTTTATTGGCAGTGTGTAATATATAAAAACAAGTTAGTTAAAAGAAGTCAAATAGTAATTAAACTATTTTAGTTATTTTGACTATCATCCTTTACTATAATTTTATTAATATTTAAGAATTTTTAACAGTAAATTTTTTATTTTATTGATTTTTTGACCTACTAATACTGAACTGTTATTTTGATATATGTATCATAAAATGGAATTATTTCCTACCTAAAATTTAATTACAATAAAAAAATAAGAGAAAACATTTTAT
>NW_027108392.1:1879597-1882059 GCF_000696795.3 Halyomorpha halys | reverse complement strand
ATTGTTTATTTTGCCAATGCTTCACTGTTAATAAACAAGAGAAGATAGTTGACCGTGGATAATAATTATGAGAAGAAGGTGGTTGGGGATGCAGTCAGAATATAACACAAATAAGTTGGAATAATTTATTCAATAGTGCCAACTTATTTGTGTTATATTCTGACTGCACCCCCAACCATCTTATCCTTATAAATAAAATTAAAACTTAATTATTTGTGGCATTCCTCCTAAACTGTAGACCTCCATTTGGTGTCTCTACTTGGTCAGTCTGATAAAAGTCAAGAGTCTAAAGTCAGGTTGAAACATTGGCTCAAATAAAAAATAAATTTTTCTCATAATTTGTGTTTTCTTCACTGACTGCTAAATCCCTATCCAACTTTTCCATGTTTAAAATCATTTAATGTTTACAAACAAATGTTTTCTTAATATTACATTAGTACTTTACTTACTAAGCAATTTGTTTAACCTTGCATCCAAAGCATATAGCACATCCTTAAAGTATGTTATTTTTCTTTTGTGCTACCAACTCCTATTTATAACCCTATGAGTTGTTATAACATAGATTAAGGAGGTTTTTGCTAATTACTCTAGACAATAAAATTTCATAATGTTTCGTAACCCTAATAAGAGTGTTCTTATTAATTTTAGGTCAAGAATAATGACTCTGACAATTAGAAAATTATATTTGTTTCAGTTTCCAACACATGTAGTAGCCTTCACATTACATATGACCTGTTTATTTGTCTGTATTTGTGAACAAATGTGAAATTTCCCTACAAATAATTGTTCCTGGTGCTGAATCAGGTAGAGACTTTAGAAGACCATTTCCTTTTGGCCAGCCCTTGTATGTCAACTCCAGGACAGCTCTGTAGGCAGTGCAGCAATATTCTGCTAGTATTGATTCATTCCAATGTTCCTGATAACTCTGATCCTTACAAAAAATGTCTTAGTAGAATCTCTCTCCATGCTCATCGCTTGCAACTCCACCACATGCAATTATGAAACTCATTTCATAGTAAATTTGTGGTGCCCATAGCTTATCTTGGTCATCTATTTTTACACCAAAATAATGTTAATGAACAGTTCTCTCCTGTTGGCTCAGGATACATTTTGGGTCTGACGATCTTTTATTACCACAAATATAATAAAGGTTGTCCTTTGAATAGACAATTTTCTGTGACATTTTATTTTAGAATAAATAGGCTGAAGGATAAGAAATCCTGAAAGTAAAAGTCTTCAAGTGTCAATCCCAGTAGCTTTTAGTGTAAATTACAGAATTACGAAACTCCCTAGCATAATGCAGCCCACCTTCCAGCATTAATTTTTTTCTGTTATCCAAAAAATATTATCAATAGAGTGCCTATATTATTGTCTCTCAGAAACAAGAGCTATTAATTTTTTTGTGTTGAGCATGTAAAAATACATTAACATCACCTATCTTTGAGCAAGAAACATTGTATATGCTGCTTGGTGTTATTAGTATGGACATAACATACACCAGAAAGACAGATATAAATTTATCGCAGTTACTTATTAACTATACAAATCCATTTAAATTTCAATATATTTGATCTTTGGTTTTTAATCTCAATGTTTCCTGAATCGCTGAAATATAATGGAATACTTAGACTACTGTTTGAGATACCTGAAGCTTTAGTTTGGAATTTTAAAATCATATCATAATTATCATTTTACTTTTATATTTTTTGTTTTTTTTATTCACTACTCTTTATTCACAGTATACATTTAAATTCCATTATTGCCTTCCAAGTCTTTTTGAGATTGTTATTGGTTTAAAAACAAATATATATTTCTCTTATTTATGCAATAATAGTTTATTTTGATTTCAGAACGATGAGAGAAAACATAGGACTGAAGTTTTTGTAATGGTTGTAACAGAAGAACTGCCTGAATGGGAAGATTCTAGAAGCATAGGTGAATTATATTATATTTATGTTTTTTTCTATAATATTTTATAATCCTTTTAGCCCCCCTTCAGTCAATATTATTAAAGGTACCCCTCGCACATGTCAATGTTTTGTAGATTACAATCTTGTTTCTTTTTCCTGGATGTGAGCAGGGCAATCCTTAGTCTAGTGGAGGTCATCTGGGCACTTTAAGATATGAGATACAATCTTGATCCACATTTGTGTCAGTTCCATTTGTTGTATGAGTTTACTTAAACTCATACTTTTTTAATTATTAGTATTTATTCTAAAATAACACTTAGCTATGTATCTGTCTCAGGATGTCAGGTTAATCGCTGATGGCAATTATCGAAAAGAATAAATTAATTAATTTATATTGAGTCCTGCAATATAATTAACAACTATTACTATAATTGAATTCCTTTCCATAGGCTTTTTTGTGCTTACCAGTTTATCAATTATTGAATATCTTTATAATGAGGTGTAGATAGTTGACCGTAGATTAATGCTTGAAGAAGTTTGTCGGGGGGTGCG
>NW_027108392.1:1846152-1878871 GCF_000696795.3 Halyomorpha halys | reverse complement strand
TCTTTGCTGACCGCACCCCCCGACAAACTTCTTCAAGCATGAATATCTTTATATCTAATAAAATATTGTTACCATTTAAATGTAGGATACATTAGGGAGTGGTAAAATTTATACATAGATGTATGCAGTACAAAGAGGAACAAAACATTTATATATACTTTATAGTTCAGAGAAAATTTTATTATATTTCTACTGTTTACCAAAATCAGCGGATGTGGAAGATGTAGGTGGGATGGAATGGTTGTCATCGGTTCCTCCAGGTGGCTTCCTTCTCTTCCAACCCAGTCTTTCCTCCTCTATCAAGCCTGATCCTCTCTCTTCGCCTTCAAAGCCCTTTTTCCAGGTCTAGTTGTCCTGCCCCTTTTCTCCTACCTCTCCTTAGGGGGCGTTACCTTTTTTTAAATCTGATTCCTCATTGGCTATAGGTGACAAAGCGCCCCCCCTCCCCCAGGTGGGCATCCCCTGGGCCCGAGAGGGGGTTTAATGTATCTAGGAAGGGTTTGTACCTGCTTAATTGGCTTCTGATCCTTTGGCAAAAACTGTGGTATACTAAAGTGATAAAAGCTCTGATAGCTGGACCACTGTGGTATACAAACACAGGTGTCTCTGTGAAAGGTGCCTTGAAATATATCCCATCTTGGCCAGGTACATATGGCGAAAAACCTTAATAATATTGAGAACTGTTTAAATTTTAATACATATCAACTTATTAATATTACTAAGTACTTGAAAATTATTGTAACTTCATAAAGGATTATAGTGATAATGGTGGCATGTAAATTAAAGTTTAGAATTTCTATTTTTTAAACAGCCTTTAAAGTTTAAGTTCTCAAGCAATGACCATTTTATAGCGATAAAAATTAAGTTGGTAGCAAAGTTTTTATTAAAACTAAAATTAACTGTACTTTTTATTAAATTTTTTTTTAATCTATTAAAATTAATGTTGTTTCAGGTCGCCAAAGGAAATGGTTCACTGTGGAAGACGCTTTAAAACAACTCTCTCTTCATAAGCCTGTGCAACTTACTTATTTAGAGTCACTTATAACACCTAATGATACAAGCAAAGTAACATGAAAAAATCTTCATTTTCCTTCACATGATCCAATTTTATATTAATCATGTTATACCTAAATATATACTATCTTATACTTTTTAATGTTATTGTTACTATTTTTAATCTATTATTAATATAATATTTAGAATAAAAAGAGACTAAGGGATTCAAATGGTAATTGACTTAGACGGATTATTGTAACTTTTTTTTTATTTCATGTGACTGTGTATTATCTATTATATTTTCTTGTCTGTATTGACACACCACCCTTCTGAAGAACTTGTTGAGAAAGTTGTTATTATAGTGCAGATGATTTTTTTTTTCAAGTAATGATGCTTGTTTTTTAAAAAAGAAAGCTTGTTTTTTTATTTATTTTCACCCTCACCCTTAGATAAGAAATTTAGACAACTTAAGTGATAGAATATTTTTTTTGGTAATTGTCATGCCTGATAAATTACTCCTCAATAAACATATGGTCTCCTGGTTTCCTAGGACTTATAATTAATTAATCCTTATTACAATTATATAGCCAAACCTCTGCAAGTTTATTTCATAAAGATACCTGTACACGTTGGGCAAACTATGGCAAATTTACATTTGTGTAAACTTGTGAATGAGTTATTGGCTGGCACAATTTGGTCTGAATTTGTAGCTGACCCGTTGACTGTTGGTTTTTGGGCTCAAATCAAAGGGCACTTGTGATGTTTCCATATGTTCATGGTCAGCTAGCATTGTTTTAAAGCTGCCAACAGATAAATATTTGTATACTCCGTGTTTTAATTATTTATAATTAAATTTAGAAAGACATTATTTGTTAGGGTAATTAAATTAACGATGACATGATTAAAATTCTAGAACGAATTTATAGGTTGTGTAGTATTATTTCTGATATTACTTCCACTTTGTTGATTTTTATGCTTTCTTTCATTTCCCCTATCATTATTTTGTTCCTTTTTATAATGAAAATAGTGTAAATCGAATGAATAGCTAATAAAAGTCACAAGAACACACAGGCGTATGGATACCAACATTTGTTACTTCCTTTGTTTACCTAGCATTTGTACAAGGTGCAAATGGAAAATGTGTGGATCTAGCATAATACGATTATGCAGTCAAACCTCAGTAAGTTTAAGTTCGGAGATATGTTAAAAAATAAAAAATCTTATGCAGTGTGCACATCATGCAACTGTCACTTGCTTAACACTACTTGAAATTCATCTTGCCTGGTTTCAAAACAGCAATTTCTATTAAATTGCAATGATAATTCTCTTCTTTTCTATATTTAAATGTATAGATCAAATGAAAAGAAAAAACTTAGTATTGTCATAACTACAACTCGATTTGATTATTACTGTTTAGGAAATCACAATAGTTGTATATATTTATTTAATAAAAGGTATAAAAAAAAACCAATCCGGACCCCTGGGGAGCGACGTTCCTATATCACTTTTGAGATATTAGCTTGAAATGGGAAGAGGAAACTTTAAGATAGTTAAATTGAGCAATATTTAAAAAGCACCTGCTGAAAAGGAAAACGGTATTAACCTCCCACTTATTTTACTTCATGTAAGAATGTGCAGGTCTTGAATTCATTTCTAATGTTTTTTTCAGACCAATTATTTTGATAAACATTATAATTATGAAATTTTTGTCATTACCTGTTACAACATTATTTTTTCTAAACTCCTTGGCTTTGAAATGGTAAATCATACGCCTATTTTACTACTCTAATTTCTAAAAATATGTTTTCAGCCTGGAAAAAATCTTTTCTAATTTTCTCCCTAAATTAACTATCCAATCCTTTAATAGTTTTTATTTATCCATTTTTTGAGACTAGTAAAAATGAGAGTTGTTTAATTATATGAAACAAACAAATTTTGAGGTACTTACAGCTTTGTGAACCAACTTTTTATTTTTAAGCTAGCCTGTTCACATAACCAGATCATTTTGTGAGACTTAGTTATTTAAACTCAGAGGACCTTGTACATAAAGGAACATGTAATGCCATTGAGAACTGGGATTCCAAATATTTCATATTTTGTTATTACAGTTGCAAGAGTGATGATATGTATTATGATTAAATGTCAAAAATAAGATTTGCTCAGGAATATCATTCACAAAAGTGTGTTGCCATGCAACTCAATTTTTTAAAGAGAAAAAAAGTTCAACAACTGAATTTTTAACATATTGAGTTGGGCCTTTTTTTAAAAATCTTAAATCTCTGTACGAAAAAGAGATACACTATCAATTAGACAAAAATAATTATCATTATTTATAACCATCTTGGACTGAGCTGGTTTAAGATATATTCTTACAATATGCCTGACTTAGTTAATCACAGTTTCAATATTCAGATATTACACATGTTGCTTATAGTTATTATATAGTAACGTATAAATAGATAATACTGAATATGAAGAAGTGCTTTTTTACTTCAATACTTCACAATTGACAATGATATTTTTGGACCTAGCTGTGTCCAGTCTTACATAGAGACTCTAAAACTTCAGGTATATTTTAAATATTTTTTTTATTTTCATAATAAAATGGGGCCCATACATGTTTTTGTATGAAAAATCTCGTATGATTTATTGAATATAAAAAAAAAAAATTAATTAAAAATTCAAGATTGGAAAATGTATATATATGCAGATTTTCAATACATATATATTGGACTACAGTAATTTTTCAAGCTATAAATTGTATTTCATTTAATTATGATTTTCAAATTTTTGTCTAGACCATAACCCATTTGAATTCACTGCATTTTTGCTACTCCAATAATCTATTAGCCATTATTATCATGTAATTTGGATTTTATGATTTCATGATGGCTAGTACAATTGTTTGGATACATATTTTTAAAAAGAGAAAATAAAGGTAGAAAAAAGTAGTTAAACATACAAAAGCACAGGAAAATTTCACTGAATTGGTTTTCAATAATGAAATCAATTTGAATATATAAATATATATGCAAAGGTATGAGCCATAGAATTTGTAAACTAATCAAATTTGTTTTATCTGATGTCATTTTTTTTCTTTTACCACCTGATAATCTAGTACAACTGTTAATTAAAAATACACTTACCTGGTTTTGGAATTCTGCATCTTATATATATTATAATCCACTTCAGTTTCTTATAATTAAAACAATTTTTTTCTTAAAATAATACTATTAACATAGATTGAAAAAAAAAACTTTAAAAACTAGGTTACTTAAGAACACATCAAAAACATAAATCATATCTGATTATAAGACCAAATTAGTAAAAATCAGCAGATATATAATTTATCATCAAATTCTTCTAGTGAAAAGGAATAATAATTAGTGAACAAAAAGAGAAAAAATAATTAATTCATTCACTAAGCTAAAACTTGAACAATTGTTTGTTTCTGATATTGTTAAAATTCCTGAAAAGCATTGTGTTAGGAAAATAATATGTTGAAAAGGAGGGATTTAATAAAGGATAGAAAAAGTAATTTTCCAATGAAATGGCAAGAAGGCTTGATGAGGTGGATTGAGACTTTGAATTGTAGATACAGGAAGGTGAGAGAGAGGCTGAGTGTCTAGGTATCACCTTTGAAACAATAAGAAACATTGATCTAGTAGCTAGATGTTAACACTTTAAAGGGAATTCCATCATTCCCACTGATATACAATGAACATTCATTGTGGAGGAAATCTTTCTGCTTTATAAGATATGCACATCACTGCAATAATTAGAAAACTACTTCTTGAGTTTAAATTTGTTGTAACACAATAAATGCAATCATTTTCTTGATTGAAATGTGTCATATTAGTCATGGATAAACCGTAAAACAGCAATTCGGACCCGCGCTGCTAAGAACCCCATGGAGCGACGGTCCTATATCACTTTTGAAACATTAGCTTAAAACGGGAGGAGACTTTGAAATAGTTAAATCAAGCTGTATTTAAAAAGCACCTGAAATTGGAAAACGGAGTGATCTAGTAACACAATAGCTGCTTTTGTGACTTTTCAGTCCGTAAGATGCAGAATAATTAATTTTGTTGGTTATATTGTATTACAACCACATATCTAAAATTCTTAAAATTATTACCATTTTATGAAAATATAATTAAAACAATTACAAAGTTCTGGCCTTTTTTAGATATTAATTCTAACAGTTCATCATAATATAATAAAAGGATTCATTGAGGACATATTTTTTACTTAAAATTTAAACAAGATATTTTTATTGTTTGAAATAAGACTAGAGACTTTATTAATCAATTAAATTGTAATTATTTAAATAACAGGTCTTGTCAAGTATAGAGACAAGACTCATATTGTTCTCATGACTTGATCTCGTTCTACTCTTTTAATTCTGATAAATATCAAAAAATTAGCACACTTCAAACTGTAAAAATAATTTACTGTTTAGGCAATAGTTTCAAAATGGTGAGTAAGCCGTAGGCATGCTATCACTTATTAAAAAAATATGCTGTTCTTGAGGATTAAAACCTACATTACATATTACTGCTTTAAACAGATCAAAGTTGTCAAGCGCCACTTCATATAGCAGGTGGGGGTATTCTCACTTGCATATAATGTTCTATCATTGTGAATTATGACCTAAACTACTATTATTATTGTTTTAATTTGATCACTGCTGTCGACATAAAAAAAACTCCCAATAGATCCTTTTCAGTTGAGGATGTAGATACTAATAACTTTAAGCTGTCATGTTATACCTGACAACAATGGTTGACTAATTTCTCATTGGGTATGAGTATATGCCCACCCACTATGTCGACAGTTGTGAATCAGCACTCTACATTGTATTCGTGGAATCTTAATGTACCTACTAAATGATGAAAAGATTATGGAAATTTGAACTCAAAAAGTATTAGTAAGGGTAATCTCGCTCCTCTTTAAGGTAGGTGCAATAAGTAATGTGTTAGCTTTATCACCTACCCCAGAATGAGTCCAATTTATTTTCTAAAAGGAAAAAACACATTGCTTAGTGATTATAAAAAAAAAAAATATGCTTAAAAAGTTCAGAAAGATATAATAATGCAATATCTAAATTAACAAATTTATTAGAAATCCAATGTACCATTGAGAAAAATAAAAACAGAGAGAATAAATGACACTGTTAATACATATGAACATGCTCTAATCCATTTTTTATTGAATAAAATATATTTATGCAGTTGTATATTTGTGGTCCAGAAAGTCCTTTAACACAAAACCTGTCAGGTCTCAAAATTGATTATTTTGGTCACAAAAAGTGTATGTTTCAGGAAGAATGACCCCAAGAGATAAGTAGATCAATTATATATATATACCTTAATTGGACAGGACAGTTGGACCACAAATTTGTTCTAATGATAATTATCATTGTTAAAAAACAAAAGAGAACTAACATATTTATTTCTAAAATAAATTTAAATACAGTAAAAAAAAAAAAAAACTAATGAATTGAAGTAATTCAATAAATACAAATACAACTCACAACCAAAATAAATGCAACAATACTTCCAAATAATACTATTTACTTGTTCCCATTTCAGTTTTAAAAGTTAATAATAACAAAGACAATTATACAGCCTTATTTCTCTAAAAACTAAAAATGAAGTACATTATCTCACTAAGTAAATGAGAGCGACTAGAAATAAAAACAGACACAGTATAGATTTGTAACAAAAATACTACATTATCATGGAAGTTTTACTATCTGAATAATTCACAATTGTTGATATAGTTACTATGTCAAAATGTTAGAGTAATAATATTTTTACTAGTCCTGTGCCTAAAACTTACCTAATTTACATGCATCTTAAATTAAAAATAATAAAAAAGTGTTTATAAATTAATTAATTATCTGAAATCAAAGCACCTTAAGTAATGAAACTAAAATGGACAATTTAATAACAATAAAAATTAGTAGACATATATTCTAAGAAATAGTAAGCTAAAATCAACCATCATAATTTTCAAAATAAAAAAATATAATATAAATTAATAATAATTTCAGATCACTGGACGGATAAAATATCTGGTGAAAAGGGCTTCAATTTTTTTTATATCAAATTGATATACCACTCCTTCTAACAGCTGCACTTAGAATCGGATTAGGATCAGGTTCTTCGGTGATGATAGACACTTTTACCCATTCTTTGTTGATATTAGATTTTCTTAAAGCATTTATGACAGCTTGTACATAAAGACCATCTTCAAAAGTAGCTGCCAGGGCAACTGGTTCTTTAACCCAACCTCTCTTATCTTCCACAGGAAGAAACGCTTCTCTTAAGGCTCCCATCATCTTAAACAACCCTTTCATATATGGACGTGGAATGGTATTAGCAGCCACAGTATTCATCATATTCACAGACCTTTGAAGATCTTCGACATCCAAATAAATAACATCTTCTTTTTGTGAACCTTCCTTAAATCCATATAGATCACCTCCTCTAACAATCAAATAACCTAACTTACCACAAACTAGTACTTCTTGACTGAATGTTCCAGGAATGTGTGTATTAAGGGTAACAGTTACTATAGTGCCTTTTGACATCTGCATTTGGAATGCACAAAAATCTGAGCTCGTAATGTTTCTAATACCTTGAATGTGTTCAGTATTTTTAGTAAAAGTGCGTACCAATCCATGAACTTGCACTGCACGCTGTGATGTTAAAAAAGACACCAAATCAATCACATGACTACCAACTAGAGTTAAGACACCTCCACCCATAGTCTCATCACATAACCAGTCATATGAATCATGAAGTAGACTTCCCATTTGGACACGAACATCAACCACAGTGATTTCATTTTCTTGACCTAAATAACCATCCACTATGGCTTTCCTCATCTGTGAAAATGCTGGAAGGAATCGTAAACTATGATTGACAATTGAAATCAAGGATGGATAATACTGAGATGCCCTGACCATTTTTAAGGCTTCACTCTGACATAAGCCAGATGGTTTATCACAAAGAACATGCTTCCCAATACCTAGTGCCTTCACAGCTATTTGGGAATGTAAATTGGGGGAGCAAATAATAAATATGA
Organism: Halyomorpha halys; assembly: GCF_000696795.3. Classification (NCBI taxonomy): domain Eukaryota; kingdom Metazoa; phylum Arthropoda; class Insecta; order Hemiptera; family Pentatomidae; genus Halyomorpha; species Halyomorpha halys. Next base: position 1,870,780 of record NW_027108392.1, on the reverse strand, counting down.
GATCTACATCTTTTCTTAATAATACATCATCAATTTTGTTTGTGTGAAATGGTATATCCAGTTCCTTTGAAATTTCTTCTGCTTCCACCAAAGTTCTTCCCCATAGTGCTTCAATTTTGAAACCTTTCTCACGAAGGAATGGAACAACAACTTTAACAATATTACCTGTGCCAAATACACCAATACCAGGAAGCATGGTGAGATGATATATATTCGATTATAAACTTTCTTTCATATTCTTGGATGGAATCAAATTCTATTTGTCCTTTATTAATCGCCAGAACATACACTAAAGAGTGATTCACCTTACTTAAGTCATGTTTATGGTCAAAAAAGCCTTTAAGATAAACATTTTAAAAACATTGTTTAAAAACTGTTCATTTTTTTAAACTTTAATTGATTTAAAAATATGTATATTTAAAAATATATATATTCTACATACCGACCGTAAACATCAAGGCTTATTTATAAACAGCATTACCTTCCATAACCTTACGAAGTCTTTCAAATATTTGTTGTGAGCCCATGTGGGTCTTCGTCAAAGTTGATCCCAGTTTTTTGTAATTAGTTTAACTTTAGGTATGTTCAAGTGGTCAAACATGTTTTAATATCAAAGTGAGGTGCCTAATATACATAAAAATACATAGCTACCGTTTAAACTTAGCTTAATTACTGATTAATGCAATTTTGGAGGTTTAGCTTGCTAATTTTCATGTTGGATGTTGGTTTTGATAAAATCTAGTATTAGAAATATCTTTTTGGCAGATGTGGAAATTATGGAGACCAAAGATAAAAAGTGTTTCAATAAGTTTTCTTGATTCTTACAAGTTTTTAAAAGAAGCAGAGACAAATAATTCTTGGACCTTGCCTAAGAGATTTATACATTCCAACATGGATCATTCAGTTCAACCCCCTTCTAATGTAAGAGGTATGAAAATATTAGATAAAGAAAAGTTTAAACAAACCATCACTGTGCCTTGCCTTTACCTACCTTACAAATCAATACAGAGTGCTTCAAAACTTTTAAAACGTTATATTCTTAAGCTTCAAAATTTTTTACCGATAACTGTTGTATCAAAATCTGTGTTAGATAAGTTAGTTAAGAATGATCTTTTATTTGAAGAGGAATCGAAAATTGCTATTCTAGACCCCCGAAAAGTGAATAAGTTCAGTGATCTGGAAGATGACTGTCTTAGGTTAGAAAACTTGGGTATAAATGAAAAGTTTCTTTTTTATACTGATATCAACTTGGGTTATGACAATTGGAAAGCAGATGAAATTCTCCGATCTGTGATTCCTCCTGAATTTGATGCTGTTTCTGGATACTCATTAGTTGGACATATAGTTCATCTTAATCTACGTGAGCATCTTAGTGATTATAAAAATTTAATTGGATCTGTTTTATTGGACAAAATTAAGTGTGCACGCTCTGTTGTCAATAAAATAGATACTATAGACAACACTTATAGAAACTTTAACATGGAAGTACTCTGCGGGGATTATGAGATGGTCACCCAAGTAAAAGAAAATAGATGTATTTTTAAGTTTGATTTTTCTAAAGTTTATTGGAATCCTAGATTGTCAACTGAACATGAAAGAATTTCAGAATTTCTAAAAAAAGGTGATATTTTTTATGATGTTTTTGCTGGTGTTGGCCCATTTTCTATTCCTGCCGCTAAAAGGGGTTGTATCACATTGGCGAATGATCTGAACCCTGATTCAGTAAAATGGTTACAGACAAACATATTACTGAATAAGTTGAAGGACAACATCAGTGTTTTTAATAAAGATGGACATGAATTCATTAAAAAAGAAGTGAAACTTCATTTACTATCACTTCAACCAGGAAATTATTCTATACATATTGCCATGAATCTTCCTGGACATGCAACTGCTTTCCTACCTTCATTTAAAAACCTCTTTTCTGAAAAAGAAATGCAGCATATAAAATTACTTCCTATCCCCAAAGTATATGTTTATACTTTTTCGAAAGGAGTTAGTAATCCTTCTGAAATTGCATTAAAAGCAGTGGAAGATGCTTTTGGCCAAAAGCTAGAAACTGAAATTTTGGATGTATTTTTTGTAAGAGATGTTGCTCCGAACAAAAAAATGATGAGAGTTACGCTATTACTTACAGATAATATTCTTTGTAATAGGAAACGTGACGCAGAAACAGAAAGAGAAGGGAAAAAATTATGTGTTTAAATGCTTTGTTCTTTGTGTAGGTGCTATTAACAATGAAGAAACAACAAAAGAAGAATAATCCATTTAAGGTGAATCATGTAAGAAGCATTAAAATCAAGGCAAAAGCTCAAGCAGTCAAAGGACAGCTGAAAAAAGTAATTATTTACTCTTGATTTTACAAATTTTCTCATTAATTCTGTTGTTTTTATTGTTTCTACACCTATGTAATTAATGGACCTATGTCTCCTTTTTAACAGCTGAAGGACATTGTAAACAAGAAGATTAATACAGCTGATGAAGAATTGAAAAACCTAGTTGAGGTTGTTCGGCAACCGAAATTTGATGAAACTCCAGTTGAAGTACCAAATAAACCAGATAGTTTGGCCTCAAATGCGCAAAGAATCGAAAGTTATAGACAGACTGAACGAAATGAAGAAGAAGCTTTGAACAAACTTGAAAATTGGTCTTGTGATAAATAAATGTTTTAAATTTTAAGCTGCTTGTTTAATTGCCCTATTCTGACTAAATAAGACTTCTTGGTAATTGTTTGTTATGAGGTATTGGCAAACAGTGAATGTTATTTCTACATTTATGAATAACTTCTTTTTTTTAGTATTTTAACATTGTTGATTTTTACAATTTTAACTTATGTTAGTTTTCACCTTTTTATTTAAAAGTTTCTTAGAAGGAAGTCCTTTGTTATATAAAAACTTATCTGTTGTAGAATGCATTTTGAAAATAGCAATGGGAGGTTTGATTAATATTTGTTTTTTTCTAATAATATAGAGAATAAGGAATTTTATTTTCTATTTTATATAACTAAGTATTTAGATAATTATAGATATCTTTTCTGGTTGAAAAAATAATGAATTAATGCATTTTTTTTTCATACATAATAATATTTTATTATTTATATTTATTTTAGCCAATGGGTGGCACTCGCAAAAATAGGCGGGGGAGTGACGGACCACCCTATGAAAACCATGTCAGGAAACGTGCGAAGTATTTCTTAAGTACATCGCACGAGGCCTAGGACCTCCATGGTCTGTCGTGCCAATGGAAAAAAAATAATAATTTTAAAACAAAAAGTATTAGATAATTAAGTGTCAGCTAATAATGTAGTATGCTAATTAGGGATTTATATATATTAGTGTCTGTCTTATGATTCATATATATATATATAATAAAATTAAAGAAAGTAGCTGTATTAAAATGAACTAAAGTAACCGTCAGGCAACAACAGAGCTACTGTCTGCTGAGTATGGTTCCAGCTCAAAACAATGCTGTGGACCCCCATTCATTTTTTTTTTTTCAATAATAATACAATATCAATATATGGATTAAAGTATTATGAAAATTTAAATTTACTACTGCATTATAACAAGAGTTTATTTTCTTACTCAATGTAATACAATTATTTAATAATGATTATATGAGTAAAATTTAGTAAAAATTACTTAGTAAAGTTTTTACTATAACATTTATAGAGCTACAACCATTTTTTTTATTTAAGGAAGATGGTGGTTAAAAAAGGGTTCTCTTATAGTAAAGTAACTATTTATTCGAAACCAACATTTTGACCCACATTAGAGGAATTCTTTAGGGCTGTATAAAAACGATACTGATCATTGTAAAATATGGCAAGACTATAAGATGACATATAAAATAATAAAGTTATTTGAAAATGAACTAAGTAAGTTAAAAGAAGTTGAAATGAATAGAATATATATATATATATATATGTATAATTATCAAATAAAATATAAAAATAACACAGGAGTATTATAAATGTTATAAGTAACAACAAAAGTTATAAAACTAAAAAGAAATAAATTGTATTGTAATATATAAACCAATTATTTGCTTTAAACTAATTTTTATTTATTTATTGATATGGCTTCATTTTGATATGAATTATTAAAAATCTTTTCTTTGAACTATAATTGATGATTTTTTTGTCAAAGTACTTTATTAAATAGCAATTTTTGGAGGGAATGTATTGTGTGGCTCTGAGTGTGTGTGATATAAGTTCTATTAAGCTGTATTTCATTATACTGTTTTATGCCACACTTCTCCCTTCTTCCTCAATCGTTCCAAACATTAAACCTCTATACTTATATGGACTTTTTTTCTCCTGGTCAATTTCTTGTAAGATACGCGGTAAATAGGTGTAAAATAAAAACTCAAAGTGTATTTCCAAACAAATGTTTTTCCTCTTTGATATTAAGTTTCTAGTTAGATAAAAATATTGAACACATTTGGCAGAAGATAAAAAAAAAAATCACCTTAAAGAAAACCTGTGACTTCTCCCTAAAAAATCCCCCAGAGGGTAAAAAAAAAAGCAACTTAAATACTGGGAGAAATTTTCCAACCTGGCAATGCTGAGATAGGGGAAAATCTGTTGTGGATTTAGGGAAGATTTTATAACAAAAGACCAATAGTATGTTTCATAATGGACACCGACACCCGACAACCAAAAAAAGATTCCATGCCAGAGGAGCAGTGTCGCCATCTACTGTTATATTTACAAATCAAATAATAATACTAATTTTCCACAACAAAATCCTATTTAAATATCATCAAGTATAGTCAACACTTTGACCCATCTGAGCTGTTGAGATTGATGGATGGTTACAGATTAAATCAAAAAGAAGACCTGTTCCGTGGATTATATAAATAATATGACCCACTTAAATATTGTATGCATGATATTTAAACAGTAGGAAAGACATACTTAATGTAAAATTATAGTGAGGTATTAAATATATATAAAGAAAAAGAATAAAAAGAGACTAAAGTAATCATAAAAAGTTTAATAGTAAGTAAAACTTATAAATTTTAATGAAAGAAAGTATATAAAATCTTAAATGTACTATTATGAAGTGAATAATATTAACATGCCATGATAAAGTAATGAAGTAAACTTTGAGACAATAAAACTAACATAGAGATAGTAAAATAATAAATAAAATTATATAATGTTGAAACAGGGTAAAAAGGTAAACAATATAGATATGAAAGAACAATAATGGGAATGAAATACAATACAATTGTATGGAGCAAATCTGTAGATTTCATCAGGGTGGCAAATGTATCAAAATTGAACAACTGAGTATGAAATTGTTAGTGAGTAAAACTGTGCCAAATAGTGCATTTTTAAAATTCTTATGTTAGGCAAGTTGGTAAGTAATTTATTTTAAGCTATAGAACTGTAGAGGAGTGATGGGAAAAAATTAATTAACCATTCATTATATTTCTTGACCTCATCGTAAAAAAATCCAAGTGGTCCTTATTCACTGATTGATATACCAAACATTTTTATTCAGGCATATAGTAGTGCATTTTTATAATTTTCATGTTAGGAAAGTTGGTAAGTAAAAATGCAGTAAGTAGTTCTTTTTTATTAATTGATATAATTGATGCAATTTAATACTTAAAAAAGTTTAGTGAAAGTAAGGATTGGTGTAATGAAAAAATATTTATATAACTTAGACTTTATAGTCAGGGCAGTTAAATAACCTTCTAAGAACTATAATATACATTCTCTGTCCAGATCCTGCATTTTTCTCAATGAGGACAATATAGTTTACCCTGTTCCAATCCTAATTGTAATGCTTGCCATATTGATGAAACAAAACCCAACCTCAAAACTCATATTTTCCCAACCAAATCATCCATAACTGCACTTCCAAGCTATCAGAAACTACCCACATAAAGGTTGAACCCAATCCTGTTAATCATAAAGGTGATAAAGACCATATTTCACTTACTTATGGACTATCTTAAGCCTAATTAAAAATCATTAATATGAAGAGATGGTTAGGATGCAGTCAATGAAGAATACATAGTAAAAGTTTATTTAATTATTGCCAACATTTTGGCCAGAATTTCAGAGCGACTGGTGCAGGTCTTAAGCATTAGTACTAATAGTCTCTAAGAAAGTTAGTTAGGTGACCCTAATTAAATAAGTGTTTACTTATTTGTGTTGTTCATTTACCACATCCCTAACCATCTTTCATATAATATCCATGGTCCACTATCATTACATTATTAGTTTTGATAAATCAGACTAGTTCTTCTATCACTACATTAAGAAAAGTTAGTTACAATAGTTTTTATTGTTCATATGTGCTCTGTTTGAAGAATAATAGGCATTTTTCCTTCTTGAGTTTTAATATCTATTTAACATTCAAGTTTTAATCATCGTTAACAATGGTGAAATTGTTTAGGGAATTGTAAAATGAAGACAGCTGGAATAATTGTTATTGGTGATGAAATATTGAAGGGACAAGTAGCAGATCAAAATATAGCTTTTCTAGCTCCAAGGCTTCATAATCTTGGTATAAAGTTGCAAAAAGTGTCGATAATATCAGATTCAGTGGAAGAAATATGTAAAGAAGTAGCAGAATTTTCATCTAAATATGATACAGTTATCACAACAGGAGGTAGATAATTAAATATTTAACAGTTTGATGTTTTTAGTTGTAATATTCTAAATGTATTAAAGATAAACTGTTTTTAAATATTTACAAATGAAGATCACTATTGAACAAATTTGATTTACATCCTCCTGTGATTTCAGGTTTCATTTGAAAGCTCGAGTTGTTTAATTTTCTTTTTAATTCGGTCTTTGTAAAAATATGGTGGCAACATAACACAACTTTCACTTACTATCCTACTTTGACATGAGATTAATCATTGTACTTATTTTCAAAACAGCATTTTTTTTTTTTTTAAATTTAGAATATCAATACATTCTATTACTACATACTTTATAGATAGTTTAATGGAAGTAAAATCTGACTATTGTCATAACCATGTGTAATTTTAGTTTCATAGAACTTTTCGTTTTTGTACTAGTTTTAACACTCATACAGACCATTTTGGGAGACTTGATTATTTGGACTAAGGGGACCTTAAAATATTTATTTCTATTCAAAGACCTCATGAGTCTTCATATTAGACCTCTAAGAGCAAATGAGATACTCATTTTCTTCGTCAATGGCCAGGTGATACTACGTCATGCCAAGGGAAACAGGGCGTCTGGACATGATGGGATACCTTGTATATTACAGAAAATGCTTCCCAGGAAGGGTAAAATATTCCTTCTAAAAAGCTTTGATTCCTTTATGCGCATCTCTTACTTCCCCATATCATGGTACCGCTCCTCAAATCAGGAACGAAAGACAACTTGGCTGAAAATTATCGCTCAATCCCCGCTCAAGCCCCCTTTCACACAAAGTGTTTGATCAGCTGGTGCATCACCACCTCATGGAGCACTGCAGAGAAGATGTTATTTCATTGGAGTAGACTGGGTTCCAGTGAGGTGTTGCCTGCGACCATCACCTGGTGAAAATCCAAGGGTTTTTTGTAGAGCAGATGAAGAGGAACAACCTTCATATCGCTGGATTGCAGCCAGGCTTTTGATAACGATTTACACCCGCTCCTATCCTGCCAACTGGAGGAGTTCAAGGTTCGCCCTATGCTGACTGATCGGCAGCTACCTTAACTGAAGATCTGTCATCATACAAGTTATTGAGGACTTCTTACCTCCAGCCCTCACCACCTCCAGAGTACTTTAAGGCTCTGTGCTGGGATCATTGGTCTTCACAGCACCAGTAGTGTCGCTGAAGCATGGCAGTGATTATGGTCTATGCTGATGACAATGGGTCTACACCTCCAGCACCAGACTAAACCGGGACCTCGCTCATGGTTAGGATGCTTCTGTTGCCATCACAGCAGCACTAAAGCAGGATGGCATCATAGTGAACACTGCTAAGATCGATGCCATTGTACCTTTGCTAAAAAGAGCTGTCTTCTCCAGCGATTTGAGGTTGATGGAACAAAGAAGGAAAATCTTCAACTCCATTGTTTACCTTGGCATGACTTTGAACAGGCATCTCACATCTTCAGTAAGGCCAGGGAGACTCTTGCTGGCCTAACTTAAATTGTATAGTTGCACCACTTGCTTTCTTCACCTTAACTCTCTCTATGCCTCAAGTTGCAGACTGAGTTCCTGGCTTTAATTCAATAAACTCTGCTCTATAGCGCACCACTAATAAGGCACCTCTACAAGATAACCCTGGACAGGCTAAAGAGTTTTCAGAATATTGTCATCCGAGAAGAGCTCCAACTCTCTACTGTACCAGAGTTCATAGTCCAGTAACACATCAAATTCTTTGATGGGTTGAAAAACTGTCCAAACCCTCTGTTCTGGGAGATCGGCCCTCCACCAATATCTAGGAGGTGGCATAGCATTGTCCCTTTGATCAACGTTCTCAAATAGTGAAGTGCTTTGGCAGCCTAAAGTCATCTCCATATCAATCATGACCAGCAGAGCGGCCCCTCCCTTTTCCATAAATCCACTGGTGTTTGCCATATTTTGTAAAACCACTTTCATCATACCCAGTTAATTTCTTTATAATGCTGCTAGGCAATTGATGGGAAAATCTTCAATGTATACATATCTCATTCTTGCTATGTATAATTTTGTTATGGGAGGGTATGATAAAAAAAAAGTTTAAATTAAGAAAATAATTTTTACAAAAAAGAAATATTTGAAAAATATATGGTTATATTACAAGAAATAATATTACAAATTTTTATTACTTAACAATTTAATAAAAATTTCTCATATATATAATTTATTTTTAAATATTATGCAGGTGTTGGTCCAACACATGATGATGTAACATACGAAGGTGTTGCAGCAGCTTTTGGGGAAAAAGTTGTTGTCAGTCAAGAAATAGTAAAGTTTTGGTCCTATTTTACACAAGATCCAGAAGGAAAAAATGCAGCTACTATAAAATTAACATCAATACCTAAGTCAGCTGTAGTGCTATATCCAGATGTACCAAAAACTTCTGTTTCAAAAGGGCAGTTTCCAGTTGTCACTATGAAAAACGTTATTATATTTCCAGGAGTGCCAAAATTTTTACAGATTATATTCAATGCTCTTGAAGGAAGTTATTTTTCTAGTCATGGTGTAGTTTTCTACAATAAAACTATTTATTTGAATGCATCAGAACAGGTAAAAAAAAAAAAACATTATATTTCCTTATAAATGCTATGTTTGAGATTTTAGATGGTGTTAAACTTGAATATTTGAATTAATTCTTATTATTTTTATTTTCTGGATTCTGGCTATCACTTTTCTGTTATTTTTTAAAAATTTTCCAAGAATTCTCATGCTTTTTGGCCAAATTATTGGTCCCATTTAAACACTATGTAATAGCATTGCCTGCTTATTTTCATCAACTGGTCTTTGTCAAATATCTTATAAAGTCAACTTACCTTTCTTTGAGCCATTATGTGGGTTTCACAATACATTTTTTTTTTTTTAACTTCAGATGTTCTTCCCTGTAGTGGTTATGTTTTAGATTCTATAAAAATTTTGTCATAAATTACCAGGTAGAGGGTAAAAAAAAAAGAAAAAAAAAATACAATTATATGTATATTAGAAAAACTTTATTTACACAATTTTGTAACTGCAGTGGTCCCAAATGTTTAGTTTTATTGGTAGGGATACCTAATGAAAGTAAAAAAAGATAATTAAATTTAAATTTGACATACTTATAATTAATGAAAAACTAAATCCTATTATAATTGAAAACTGAGGTAACTTGTTTTGTTTTTTTAAATGAGTAATGACTTTTTATGTCAGATTTTTGGATGGCAGACATGAAATTAAATGGCTCAAAATCGCTGTCGAAGAATATGTTTAAAGGCTAAAAAATAAATTATTTCAAGATAATGTTCTAAACATAAGAAAAAGTGAAATAGTTCGTTTTCCCCTCATTATGTGATCAATTTACATAATATTATTATAATAAAATTTAAATGAAAGAAGAATGCAGCAGAAACTCAAGAGTTATTTTAAATGCATTATAATATAAATTACAGATACTACTATTAGTGTTGGTGGAGGGATGCCACAAGTTGGTATCTTGGTCCTTTGGCCCATGAAATAAAAATTAACTAGCCTTAACCAACTAGGAATTAACATGGTACTTTAAAATAGACACTGAAATCTTTACTCCAACTGGAAAGGTCATTAGGGCCTCCAGAATTGTGGTTACATAAAATACTTATCATTTCTGTTGAATTTATTTTTTTTGCATAATAATTTATTATTCTACAAAATTTAGATTTTGTAGAATCCTTAGTAGAACTATCTAAATACCATCATTCTTGTTTTAAACAGAGCAAAATATTTCATTATACTTACTAAAAAAATCAATTATCATAAACCTTGTAATGAATTGCTTAAAAAAAAAAAAAAAAAAAAAAAAAAAAAAAAAAAAAAAAAAAAAAATTGATATCTCACTTATGTATGTGTAAGCGATTTCACTAAATAGAGTTTGAGATGAAACTATGTCGGAATTAATAAAGTTTTTATTATTCACTGTACTCTAAAAGTAAATAACTAGTATTTTAGTGATGTCCCTGTTTTAGATTCCACAAAAATTGTTTTGTAAACATTATTATTAAAAACATTGAAAAATTGTTGAGTAAATGTACCTCTAAATTTATTTAAACAAAGAAGATAGTACTGCTGAAAAGCAACAAAAGGCTGCAGAAAGGAAAGGAAATTACTGAGCCTTGTCAGATGAGATTAAGCAAAATAAAGACATATACAATCAATATTGAATACAATTATTCATCATGTAACAGGCCTACCAACCTACTTGTCTGAAATAATATGATGGAGGACTAAAATAACTTCTAGCTGCATTGTTAAGCTTGCGATAATTTTAAAATACTGACAAATCGTAAAATGCTAGCAGTACAAAATAAGCTTAAGAAGTTACAGATTGAACTTTAACTGCTAAAATATAACCAAGTTTTTCTTAATAATTAACCCTTCCAGTGTTCCATTTTTTTTTTTTTTTAGTACTAATTTCAGATCACCACCAATTGATAATCTTCTTTTTTCTATTTTCTGTCTTCCCTTGCTTCTAGACAATTCAGATTTCGGAAGACAAAAGGTACATGCCATCTCTATCGTTAAGAATTCTCCAAATTAAAATTCTTTTCTTTCACTGTTCCCTATGAGATGTTAAAATGGTTTGAACCTACTGCCTCCTTCCAACTATTTCTGAAAGCTTTATGATAATTGTCCTTACCAACTGAGGGGAATCATTCTCTTTGATGATGTAGAGTCCAGTTTTCCTCAGTATCTTAACCTTTATTGCCTCAGATGGTAGAGGTAATTACAACTATTAAAGATCACTCATTACTAATACTTCTTTAGTTGTAAATGAAGAAAAATTTAGGTTATATTTGTCATACTTCCATGTTTTCTTTTATCAATTTAAAATCATCTGTTCTTAAATGATATAAATGAAGTTTTTATAACAGTAAAATATCTGACTTATCTAATAATAAGCAAATAATTAAAAATCATGTATGAATCAATTTGTACTTATATGCATTATTATTTTTTCATGGTAATCAACTAAAGTATGTTTCTTCCCCCAAAAAATCAAATTTGATTGTCAGCCATTTTTATCTACACAAGTATAAATCTCTCCATAGTACCTATGTAGTTTAAAAATATCATTTGTTTTGTTTTTTTGGTCCAAGTAAACATTATTTGGTATGAAATTTTTAGTTTAGATTTGTATAATTTTTATATGTAAATTAACATTCTATGCATTGCCTGTTTTTATTTTAATTATTTTTTGCGAAAATAGTTTTTAAGTTTCAATATAGCTTATTGCATGAAAATTGCAGAAATTGTTTTGTACCAAATAAAAAAATAAATTTTATTGAGTGATAATTACAATTTCCACCTGATATTGATTGTTATCTAAAAATAGAATATCTAGATTCAATTTATTCAATATTAATTAATGTTGCTAGCAATCTTACAAAGTTTAGTTAATGAATACATATAATCCCACCAATAAACTTGTCAAGATATTTATGTAGATTTTTTTTTATTCTAGGAAATTACAGATGTTCTAAATGGTGCTGTAGAAAAATTTAGTCCAGCAGTCCAATTTGGATCATACCCCAAATATGACAATGACTATTATCGAGTTTTAATTACACTAGAATCTGAAAGCATGGTCGAGGTGAATAAAGCTCATGCCTTCTTAGTTTCACAATTGCATGAAAACTGGATAGCTAACGATGGAGATCTTCTTGGAAATGCTTACAAAAATACATTAAAACTCCTTAATTCAAATAAATTAAATGATTTTGGACCTATTCTAGAAAAATCAATTCAGGTTTGTATTTATAATTAAACAATTTTTAGATATGGTTTATCATACTTGGTATAGTAATATGATATAGTACATAGCAGGCTTGAAGCTATCAACATATCTATTAGATTTTCGTTCATTGCCAAAGTGTACTATAAAACTGTTTCTCTTGAAGAAGTAGTTTGCGATCAAGTCATCTGCAAATGTTAAAAATAATGTATGATTCAAATTTATTTTTTAAAACAGAGAAAGCTTGTCTACAGGTTTTCACTATGATATTTTTTTAATTCAAAATGACTTTATAATGATTCCGTTTTTATCTACTTTTTGTTAAATATTTTATTTCTGTACTAACATATCTTGACTTTGCTATTTATCTGAATACATTTATTTATTTATCATAGTGTTTCTTATTAATTGTATCAATTTGTTTAGTATGTTTAGCATTATTGTTAGTTTACAGTTACATTTCTGTATTTCTTATTTTATAAGTTAAAAATATTTTGAGTTTTTTTCATTTTATTGGGTAATTTGTTTGCCACATTTTTATTGATACATTTTGTTTTATGATTAGAAAGAAAAATTGAGAGAGATAAAAAAAAATTTTTTCATTACTGGATTACTTATTAAATTGTATCTTTGCATTAAATCTAGGTTTTAAAGTTTTTCCTTAATTTTTTTTTATAACTTTGTAAATGAATTAATTTTCTAATGGACTAGTGTTATTACCTTAACAAAATTATGTGCTGCATAAATTCATTAAGTTGAATATTCTTACTGTTATATTCAAATATATGAATTGTAGGTTTTCAGTACCTCAAATAATTTAGTAGACTGTGATTAGCCATGGAAGGTGAAAGTGTCATCAGCATTGTGTTGTTTCCATGCCAACCACTATTAACTTCATAGAGTAGAAAGCTCTATTCCTTGGTACTCAGTTTCTTCTCAATGTTCTTTCAGTTATTTTATTATTCTCCATATTTGATTAAATCAAGTTTTGTCGAGTAACTTCATCTCTGAAAGACATCCATAGTTTTTTGTCCTCTCTTCCAGAATTGACTTTCTTAATATTGCATGTTAACAGTCCGTCTTCTATTGTGTGTCATATAGGTCTGTATTTATGAAATAAGTTATATTTACATTCTGTAATAATAAAAATTGGTGTTTAAACCAATTTTTCAAGTTTATGGTTATTAATAATTTGAATGAAATTAACTTCCTTCTGACATAAATAGTAAAAGTTAACCTTGACATTTCTTTTGAATTTATTTGATGGTCTGAATAAAAACAATCTTCAATATAAAAGATGTAAAAATACACAAGATAACTTACTAATATAGAAAATCTCAGCATATAGACCTTTTTTTAAGGAACCTTGAAACTTTGTTTCAGAAAAAAAATTTACTGTAAACTGATTGAAATTAATATATACACACATACAAAAAAAAATCACATTAATGACAGTACTGTGAATTTATTTATATAAGTGATTGAGGCAATAGATGCAAAAAGCCACTCAAGTTCAAGTGTCCATTTTGCTTCTAGCATAGCCTCAAGTATGTTATTAGAAAAAAATATATAAGTTACTTTCTCAAAAATAAAAAAATCTGTATCTACTTTTAGTGGATATCTGTACAATGTTCTATAATTAAGTAGACCTGCTATCAGAAATATAGTAGTTAGAACAATTTTTACATTCATCATATATAGTACATTTGATCAATTCAAAGTACAAAAAATTATTTCATTCTTGAAAATAATTTTAATTGTAATGGTTTTTAGTGTGTACTAAATAGATAAGTATATCACTTTAAAAAAAAATTAAAAAAATTTTGATATTTAAAGGTTTGACTTTTAGCTAAATAAAATTATACTGTTAATTGTTGCAATAAACTCATTTTTATGCTTTTTTTCCAACCCTTTCATTTTTTAAGTGATTTACTGATAAATTGTAGAACTTTTTCCAATCAGAAGTACAACATTTTAAAAAAAACTTTATTTTTTCTGAAGACAATTATTGTACTAATTTAAATTTTGTTTGTTTATCATTTATTTTTGTGATAGTAGTAATCTTGATTATTACTAATAGAATAATAATGATTCGATGGTTTTTATTATCTTATCATCAATATTCATTTCTTAATGTTAGATTTATAGTTTTCGACTGGTGTTCTCTCCCATATTATATATTTTTAAAAACTTTTTAAAAGTGTTATGTTATGCTATAATTTTGGCATATAATTGACAACTTAAGCTTACTTTCACCTTTATCACATTTTCTTTTGATAATAATAATTATTCCTCTGATACCTGCCCCTATGCTACTTCACTATCCCCTCCTAAAATTGTAGTTTGGTGGGGATAGGATATATTTCTTGTTGATTTCCTGGTCATTTTCAAGAAGCTTGAGAACATGAAATCTCTTACCTTTACCAATGCATCTATTCAGGTTTGGCCTATTTACTTCAAAAGAATTTTTATTATCTTAATGATTTATATAATTTTAAACGCATTCTTTAACATAAACATTGATTAAACCTTCTCAATGAACATTATTTCACAAGATTACCATTCATTGTCTTTTATTTTATTAAAAGGCTTTGGAAATAAAAATTAAAGTTAAAAATCATTAATAATCCTTAATATTTATTATTTTTCTTAAGGAATTTAAATAACATATATTTTTTTTTATGTAATAGTAGTTATTTATGGTGCATTTGTTATCATTCCTATACATTATACTATGGTATTGCTATGTTTCTAGTATCATGTTTTTAGCATTTAATTTAATACAATTTTACTAAAGAATTTCAAATCTTGTGCTTAATGAGAACACCTATGGATTTGCAAGACACTTGTATTTGTTGCATTTTTCAAAAGTTTATTTACCCATCTGTAATAGTTTTAATTTATATATT
This sequence comes from Halyomorpha halys, assembly GCF_000696795.3. Classification (NCBI taxonomy): domain Eukaryota; kingdom Metazoa; phylum Arthropoda; class Insecta; order Hemiptera; family Pentatomidae; genus Halyomorpha; species Halyomorpha halys. The sequence goes on along the minus strand of NW_027108392.1, from coordinate 1,855,467 downwards.
TTTACCATTAATCGTTTCAGACGGTAGAAAAATGCTTTGATGATTTCAAACATGACGAAATTTTCATATCATTCAACGGTGGTAAAGATTGCACTGCCCTCCTTCATTTGGTTCACTCGGTAATGCTAAAGAAATATGGAGAGAAAGCATATCCAAGTATAACTGGAGTATATTTCAGGCCTCAACATGCTTTTAAAGAAATAGAGGACTTCATTCATCTCAGTGCCATCAGGTTAGAATTGAACTAAACATATGATGAATTTTTAATCACAATTAGTTTCAAGACCAGTGCAGTTAATTCACTTTTTTTAAGAAAATGTTTTATTTTACTTTTCACAAATTTTCAATATCATTCATTAGTTTTATGTACATTAAATCACCTGGTAAAGCTATATTGGCCAAAATTACTTCAATTTCCGAACTCGAATCATGGAATCACCTTGATCAAAGAGGGCACAGTCATATATATTTTGTTTCTCCTGTAAAATTTTTTAGAATGGATTGAGTTGGTTTTGAAATTAATCGCCTCAGTTTATAGTTATGTGTATGTATGTGATTGTGCATAAATACATACATTTATATTCTAAATAGAAGTAAAGTTGTTACTTTTTGGTGTTAGTTGTCTGAAATACAATTAACATTAATATTGACTTATTGAGCTTTGCAAAAACTTCATACAAACTTTATGATTGCATTAGATTTCAATTAGTTTGTGGTTCAGCACAAATTAAATGAATAACATTCAGTAATATTTGTACACACCAAGATTTTAATAACCTTTTTCATATTTATTAAGTATTAAGATTTTGTATCTATTTAGTAATATATTAGTACAAAATAACCTAAAAACCTATATATTGACATCTGATGAGTGTACCGTGGCATCAGTGGCACTTGGTAGCCTATTGCTAGAATAGGTTGTTACCAGGGTCTTGTAAAATTGTAAGTTGACCTAGAAATAATTGTAAACTAATTTCTTTTAATGGATTGTGATTCAAAACTTTTTGAAAAAGACAATAGTAAAAAGTTTAACACTGGATGTTGGTGTCACAGGGATGCCTAATATGGCAAATTTTTTGTAATGACCAGCTTATATTTTTATGTTTATAGCCAATAAATCCTAAAGTATTACTATTAGCTTAGACATGCGAATTAATAAAGTTTAACGAATACATTCCATAAATTTTGTTATTCAACAAATATTAGTATGGAGATGTATATCCTCTAAGATGTTGAAAGGAATCTAATATTCTCTCCACTATGATGTCCATTGCCAATATAATACAGTGCATTTAGGTAGTATAGGTATCTACCTAGAAACCTATTTACAGTGAATGGATTTCATTTTTTTTTTCTTTTTTATTTATTCTCTTATATCCAGGTATAAAAATTATACTCATTAAAAGTGTCCCTTTTTGTTCCTTGTAAATTTGCATCAAAATTATATTTTTTGTAGTACACTTTATTTTTTCAACAGCTAATGCACATTTTCTATCCGAAAATAATTCTACTTTTTATTTGCAATAAACAATAGAAACAGTGAATGCTCTTAAAGAGTTACTATTTCAAGTGCTCAATATTTTGAAAACTGCCAACTATATGATAAAAGTATTCAAATTCATACCTTCCTTAATTTAGAGTAAATTTGCAAAAATTTGAGCCCTAATAGAACTTTTTATATTCAATACTTTCTGAAATAATTTTTTCTTTCATATTAATGTTTGTTTTTTTTAACTCACTACATTTTTTTAATATATTTTAGCTAATATCGTGTAAATTACTATTTATTCATCTTATATACATGTATGTAAACCTGGGATTCTCAGTCTGTAAATTGAAAAACTCCACTTTATGGCCTCCTCTAATATTCCTATTCCTCTGTATCATCCATTCATTTCCTGACTCCAAGGGATTATACGTTGTCTAGCTACTATAGGCTGTGTAATTTCTGTCTTCCCGTAGTTTTTGTAATTTCTCCTCTGACAATTTATTTAGGATTCTATCTTCTTTCCTATTTTGTCCTACCTATCGGAGCTAACTTTAGGTCTTCTCTGTTGAGAACTTATATCTTATATTTTGGTCTAAATCTACACTTTCTCTGAGTATATTCTTCTATATCCTCTGCATCCTGGTTTCAGCTTTAGCAACCATTGTTTATCATCCCTCTTATTTGAATGCTTTCTGATATTGCTATCCTGTTTTATTTCTATCTTCCGAACCATATCACCTCTACATGATATATTTTATTGTTTTTTAATTCACCTATGTATTCTTTGTTTTAGATTAGTATTTATGAATGTTTCTTATTATGATAGAATCTTTAAATAATTATAAAATTAATTTGTAGGTATAATGTCAATTTGATTACAAGAGATGGCCCTATTAAGCAAAGTCTTCATGCATTAGTAAAAGAGGAAGGAAGTAATTGGAAAGCATGTCTCATGGGTGTTAGGCGAAACGACCCAAACTGCAAGAATTTAAATTATATGCAGGTTTACTATTTACATTTTTTTTTTTTAATTTAGTAATTTATAAAATTAAATGATTCCCAGTCATTTAATTCATTAGTTCCAATTTATTTGCCTGAATTATAAACTAATACTATCCTCAAGTTCTTTAAAGCTTTTTAGACTGAATTTTTAATTCAGCAGATTTTTCTTAATTTACTTAGTATATGTAATATTTTTATACAATTTATTTTTTAGTTAGAACAATTTCATATGTTAAATTTATATTAGAAGAATTCAATACTTTGGTTATTTATCTAAATAAACTTCTTATTTTTAATTTAAATAATGAAATTTGTTTTAAGAAATAAATTTTTTTTTTTAAAGAAGATAAAATTGAAAAACCAATTTAATTGATTTTCTGAATTCATTATTTTCTTGACATAAAGGCATATTTTTTTTTTTGTCGGTTCTTTGTTATAAGTAACAATAGTTGTCTTATGTTTAAGCTTACTAGTTATCTATGGTCTTGCTTTATCTAATCAGATGAGACTAGGTCTTTATGGTGATTGCGACATTCATGACATCATTCAGGAATTATGATCATCTGAGGAAAAAGGGAAGATATTGATTTTCGTTATATGATTTTTCATTAATATTTCATCAATGTAAAAATTACCTAAAAGTTAGTTCTGAGAAATTACGTTCTCAGTTCCTTGATAATCTCCAATCACAATCTCAAAATTAATTACATTACTTTAAGTTTTTCCAATACTGTGGAAAGATTTTTAATTATAACTAGCAAACTGTAGATTACCATAAATGTTTAACATAAAAAAAAATGATCTAGTTAAATAAAAATTTCTCTTATTTCAAATTTTTATATTAAATACATATGGGGTAAGAGGAAAGGTAATATTAATTTGTTGCTATCATATCTTGTTGGTTAGCCATGTTTTTTACATTTATTGTTGATTTCTGTATTATATATGGTTATGTAATTAAGGAAAAATTGATTTGGTAATTTAACACTCTCATGTTTGGTGATACCAACGTGTTGTGACATGCAAACCAAATGTAAGTTACCGTAGGCAAATTAATATCATGCATCACCAATAATTTTTTTTTTGGATATCTCTTGAGAGAAAGAGCCATGCTAAAGCCCAATTATGGCATTTTTAATTCAGGTTTTTGCTACCAACAGACATGGTTTTTATCAAAAAAAGACTGGTTGTTTCAAAATAAAATTATGACTAAATCTATGAGGAATGCATAGAGTTACTAGCATGAAGTGTCCTTTGAAATAGGGGATATAAATAATAGAACTAAATTTTTTAAAATTACTTTTTTTAGACCAGGAGTATTTGAAATGTGTAAATTAAATGAGAAATTGAAAAGTTAATTATTTTCTTATTTTATTTCTCTTTTTTACAGATTAAAATTATTCCTCAAACTTAAGTAGCCAAACAAAAGAATTAAATTAAATTAATATATGTTTTAAATTAAATTAATTAACATAGCCTACCAAACATTAAGTTTTGTTTGTAATGGTTGACTATATACCATAAATCAAGAATATGATAGTTAGAGATTGTTTAAGGTGATCGCTAATGTGTAAATGATTCGAAAAATGGTACCAGTTGTATCTGAAGCCACAAATTTTTATTTTTTTTCTTCAATATCTGATAACTGATGTCAAGGACACTAAAAGAAATGTATATGTGTCTTTCAGTAACCTAACATGTCTTCTTCATGAGAATAGGGTTTCTACTTAGTTTACGAGCGGTAACTACTTTCATATTTTGTATTTCAGGGAAGCATATGCAGGTCCAAACAATTGAAATGTTTTACTCTAATCTCATAATAGTTACTAATAATTATTTTTGTGGCCACCATTGTTTGTTCCATTTCACCTTGGTACATGTACATTCCTTAGTTAGATTTGTGTGGGACAAAAGGGTACCAATAAATATATATGTACTCCATATTATCTTTATGACTGAGATGTCATTGATAAAATTGGGAAGCTAACAAACACTATTTTGAAATAAACTGTAAAATATAAGGTGAACTTCTTAATAAAAATATTTTTAATTTAATCTTTTTTGTATAGTAAAACAATTGAGGAAAAATCTTGTTTTCCAATCTATTCAATTTTGTCTGTATTTTAGCACATTTACTCTTCTAGAAAATGCTTTGAACATTATGAGAACTAAAAAAAAAAGGCCATTTGCACATTTTTACCAACTCACTGTAACCATGGAAGTCGTTGAAAAAAAAAAAGGGGGGGGGAAGAATCAATGTAATTAGAAAATCTCTTATCCTTTTATAATCTATGTTAAATCCTCTAAATTATGAAAAAAAAAAAAGGCAAATAATTACTGCCCTGCAAATGATAGTTGAAAATCACCTATTGCATTTTTTTGGAACTCTCAATTGGAAGAATTTTGGAAGGTTATGCAAAATGGTGCAATTTATTTTGTTTAGATTCTTAACTTAGATGCTGTAAACCTTCTAACGCTCTTGTACTTTAAATAAATTCATATACAAATTTATTTCATTACTGTTTAGGTTTTCAGTTTTGTAATATATATCAAAAATATTTCAGGAAACTGATGAAGGCTGGCCCCGTCTTGTAAGAGTATCACCAATTCTCGATTGGACATTTCAAGATGTTTGGACTTACTTAAAAGAGTTGCATGTCCCTTATTGTCCTCTTTATGACAGAGGGTAAGCATTGTGATGTTTAGCTGTTTAAAGGGAATTATATAATACATATAATATCTGAATTTTTTATGATTATATAAATATGTATGCTTTGCATTTTTTTTTTTTTTTTTTTTTTTTTTGGCAATAATGAAAGTTACCAAATATGGGCAAAAATCTTGTCTAGAGAACAATATTATAAAAATTTTCAACATCTATGTGAATTTACACTCCTTATTTATTTATATTGTATCTTACATTTACTGAGTAGTAATGAAAAAAAAACATTTTTTTTTCTTTTATAAAATAAATATGTAAAAAAAATTAGTGACAGGACTTCTAATTCTGTTAATGTATTTCACTTATCTCTGCATTTCAGTTATGAAGCAATTAGATTAATTATTTTTATTGATTGAAGAACAGATTACCTTGGATAATTAGCTAGGTCTGTTTAAGTGATTATTTGCTCTGATTTTCATTTTCCAGTGACATATTATGGTATAAGTTTGTAAATTCTTATTGTATAGTTTATTCTTTCAGTTTACCAGGGAATAGAAATGAAGTTAAATATTCCTAAATGGCTTCCTGACCTTGAAATAAGGTTTTGTTCTATTTTCACTCTCATTTCTTTCATATTGTGCTGTGTGTCATTAGCTGTTTTTCTAGAACCATTGTTGGAATCTCTATTTGCAAAATACTATTCTGTTACTTGTACCGTAAATGGTATTCGTACATTATATGGTATCCAATGTGACTGGTCTTCATGTTGGAAGAGTTGCACCAATCCAGATAATGAATGTACCCAAATTGAAGCTTTTTATAATAATGACTCAAGATTTTCATTATTACCGTTACAAGCTAGTATTCATGGCTGTGGTTTTGAAGTTGATTGTAAAACATTTTTTGACACTTATAAAATTAATAGTACATTTGAATGTTATCTCGTTGATGGAAAAGATGTTTTGATTCCTAAAATGACTATTCCTAAGCGCTCTGTAAAATACCTTTATTTATCACTGATACCATTTTTAGCCCTTATAATTGGTATTACTTATACAGTTACACAAAAGATTTTTGAAAGAGGCAGGAAGAAAAAGGAATGTAAAAAGGTTAAGAAAGTTGAAGGGCCGACTTCTTTTTATCAGAAAAAAATTATGGAATTGGAGAAGCTTAAGAGAGCAAGAGAAGAGAGAGAGAGGATTGCTCGGTATTCTGATAACGTGAGAGTTGAAGAGCTGGAAACTGTTACTGCTCTGGTTTTCAAACCAAGTTCTTCATGGATGATTCCTATGGTTGATCCATAAGTTAAATATTTGTTTTAATTTATTCAGACCATATTTGTAAAAATATTTAATTATATCATCAGTGGAAGAAGCTTTTTGATATTTAAAAAGGTTGGTTGAGATTTTGGATTTAATTTCATATTATAATAATTGATTATTAAAAAGTTATTTCTTTTAAGATTTGTTTGAAAACAAACTGGTCGTCATAAACAGTGGAAATTATCTGATAAGTTATTTCAGTGTTTTTAAAAGCTAAAGTTTCCTTCAGTAAAAGAAGGATAAAAATAGTAGATCATACTGTATGAAAATAGAAATTAGAGACATATATTTCAATTTTTAAACTGTTTTTACTAACCACACATTGAGACATAGGGTTGCACAATATAGGGCATACAAGTTTCTGCAAAATATATAACAAAAGGAAACAGCACACATTGAAGCATGTGCAGGGACAGCTTATGCCGATATGGCCGTGTGTGAAATACGATATAGGTTTTTCAAAATAACAATTGAAGTGTTAATAAAAAGTTATAAACTTTAATAAAACATTCCATTACAATTTTTTTAGAGAATTTTTATTAGTATTTTAAAGTTTGTTTTTTTTTAAGTGTTTTAATGCTGATGGTAAATTAAATGTGATTAGAAAATTTACAGGAGGAAGAAGAGTGCACAATCATTGGAGAAGAAATGAACAAAAATAAAATATGCCACTTGGCACAACTTAATTCAATGTTAATATAGAATTCTACTATAACATCATTTGATCACTCAGAAGCATTTATTGCCTTACCACTAATTGAAATTGAAGAAAGGACTGGCTATATTTTTTAATTATTAATTTATTTTAACACCATAGATACAGCTAAATCTTAGATAAATTGCAAAATAATATTGAACAAATTACTTTATAAAAACTAGATACTGAGGGAGAGAAATAAAATACTTTTATCCTTATGATAAGTTTTAAAATTATTTATATTTGTTCTATTTATACTTTTTTTAACACCAATATCACCCTATATAAAAAAATTTTAAATGTTGATAAGGCGCTAAAAGAAATTTTGTTATGGAAAAATAGGTGATGAAATATTTTATAAAATGTTATAGCTTTTAATTATTATTTTAAACAATATTTTAAAAAACCTAAAACCACTCGTAGTTTTCTGTTTCAGTTCGCTGTACCTCAATGTATACTTGTTTTTACAATATAGACCATGCCTAAATCATTCATGGGTATCATTTTATTGCTGTCTAATGTGATTATTAAATTTTAATATTTTATTAATTCAGTAACAATATTATTGGGAATCTAAAATATTTCTAATAAATGAATGAGTTTTAGGTTTAGTAGATATTTATACAAGTATTTAAAGTAGAACTTGGTCATGGGTAGTAGCCTAGAAATAAAATAAACAGATTAGTGTAAACTTATTTATAATGTGTACCACTGTTTTGAACTAAATTTTAGATCAAGTGTTCATTGATAGAGACTACTTTTTATTCTGTTTCATCTATCTCTTCTAGAACACTCACTCTATATCTTTTTAAAGTGAGAACCTTTTTCATTTTGTCTCCTTCATTTCTTATTTGTCCTAATATAGACGTGTAATGTGAGCTAAAATTATTGCCAAAAATACACAGCAATTATGCATGATTATTATTGCACTTGCTAACCTTTAACTTGTCAATCAAATGTCAAACACGAATTATTTAAAAATAATATAGAATATGATTTATAAAAAGTATGCTTATTTTTAAAATATAAAAAGATGATATTTATTGTTTTCTCAGAGAAAGTTCTAAGAATATAACTCCATGTTTATAAATATGGTTTCAGGTACACATCACTTGGCAATGCACTGAATACCAAGCCAAACCCTGCTCTTGAATATGTAGATGAAGATGGACGTATCTGCTACAAACCAGCTTATATGCTTAGGGAAGGAGGAATGGAACGGCGGGGTCGCATGCAAGAACAAGTTCGTTCATAACCCATAAATTTCATCAGCATGTCTCCTGTCCTAAAATTGAGTCCTTCCATTTTTTAAAAATTGTTTTATTGTGATTATAGTTTTATAACTCTAGCTATGAATTATTTGTGCCTATTGTTATGGCCTATAACTTTGATACTTGGGCATAGATTTATTGAGGTTTTAGAAATTTTTATTTTTTTTAGAAACTTATTTTAGTGTTGCTTGTGTAGTACTAATTTATTATAAAAATGATTAAATCTATTAATTTGACTTTCTTCTATTTCTTTTTTTTTTTTTTTTAATCTTTCTTTCCTTAATTATTTTCATTTTTTCCTTTATACCTGTCAAGGTGAACAGCTATCATATCCTTTTATTACAGTTAAATTTTGTAATTATTTAAACAATTTCATACCATAGAATATACTAGGGCTGAACAACTTATTCCCATCTTTGGAGGTATTAATTAATACTATGCTATGAAGCAGTTCAAACAAAAATCTAAAATTATGATTAGTAATTTTTGTAATATAAGAGGAGTGAAGTGAGAAAGGAAGGTTATGGACTCTTTACTACTATGTCCATGTATGATTTCTAGCCTATTAATTGATGATCATTTATTTGGTTGGGGCATCCTCCTGGGACACAGTCTCAAAAAAATGGGTACATCACCCCTCAATGGGTTGTGGAAAGCTTGGTGGATGAGCTTGTATGCTGATTACATTACCAGCTTGTTCAAGAAAGTATTAGCTCATCAATTGCTGAACCCAAGACCTTGTAGGTTTAAGTGGTACATTGGAAGCCGGATAATCTGAACTTTTTTTTTACTCAAAAGTCAGATTATTCCAAAACTAAAATAAGGGTATATTCGTTGAAGTAAAAAAGAACTAAGGTTAAAATAAAAAAAAC